>NC_133170.1:68139166-68442196 GCF_040802235.1 Manis javanica | reverse complement strand
CATCAGACACTCACCAACTGCAATGAACTCAAACATTAAAAAAACATCAGTTAATGCAAATGTAGGCAAGCCCTATGCTCTTTTTAAATATATATTTTTTAATTGTGGTAAAGTATACATAAATTAAAAATTACCACTTAAACCATTTTTAATGTATAGTTCAGTGGCTCTAAGTACGTTCACACTGTTGTGCATCTATCACCACCATCCATCTCCAAACTCTCTTCATCTTCCTATACTGGAAGCTGTCCCCATTAAATAAATACTAACTTCCTGAGTGCCCCTCCCCTCTCTCCTGGCACCCATCATACTACTTCCTGTCTCTATGAATACAACAACTGTAGGGACTTGTGTAAATGCAGTTGTACAGTATTTGTCTTCAGCAGTTTGACTTTTCAACAAGGCAGGAAGCAGAGATGAAAAGCTTAAATGGCTTGGCACCTCTCTGACTTGATGAATATGGAAAGAACTAGGGAGTAGTAGTATTATTTGGAATGTTGCTGAGAAAACTACATTTCTTTGTAATAAGAGAATAGGTAGACAGTGCTTTACATACTGAGAAATCAGTTAAATCAAATGAAAATGAACTTCAGATTTTGGTTAAATTATTATAATAGAATTTAAGATCTTGGCATATGGTTTACTTGGAAGACAATTTGGTTGAAAAGCAGTGATATTCCTTCTTTTAAAACTATTTTTAATTATACTGATAAATACCTTTCTAAAAACGTTCTTACGTTTTGGTCATTGTTGCACAGTGCCTTATATGTGATATTTCATTTAATCTTTATAAACACCCTATTAAGAAGGGTCTAGTTTATGGATGAAGAAATTGAAGTTTATAGAGTTAAAGTCATTTACCCAAGGTTATCTAAAGTCTGCCTGATTCAGTAGCCCGTGCTCTTAATCATTCTATCCAGATTGTTTCCCTATGACTAATCAGTGCAACTGGTATCATTTGCCTTTCATCTATTGAAGTGTTTCCTAGTCATGGCATGTTGTAAGCTTATCCTAAATCTATGCTACCTATGCCCTTACTGGTCCTTTATTCACAGATGGCACAGTTTAGTCACATACACCAAATGGTTCTTCTACTGAACTAATAAATTAGCAATATAGTTTAAAAGAATTAACAAATGTGGAACAGAATGCCTTAGTGTAAAGAAAAAGGGCTTGAACTCATATACGCTGCAGTTTGAGTTTCTGTGCCAACACTTTTGTTCATCTTAAGCAAGTTATTTGACTTTTCTAAGCCTCAATTTTCTCATCTGTAGAAAACATGAAATACTTATTTTATGGTCATTCTGAGTACTAAACACATGAGTGAGAAACCACCAACACAACATTGCAAGAGCTCAAGAATTATTTATTAAATTCTATGCAGGTCTGCTTCTAGCTCTAGAGGACTCTTGTCACTTATATGTATACTTGATTTTAAAAATACTTTTATAAATGTTCTGTTAATTCAACAAATATTTATTGAGCACCTACAGTGTTCTAAACTTGTTCTATAAACTAGGCATAACTCTTGTATAGATTATGGTAAGGATCTTAAAAGGGACATAGCAATTTTTTAGAATTCAAAAAATGAATGCTAATTAAGTAAACAAAGTAATTTCATTTGCATTATATAGGCTTGAAGGTTTTTCCAGAAGTCTTCTCCTCAGACTTCAAAAAGGTTTTTCCAGTAGTCTTCACCTCAGACTTCATCTAGTCTTATTCCTTGCACCTTTTCCAATGCTGTGATCAACATCACATCTAAGCAGATGATAACACACTTCAACCCAAGCCCCAATATCTTCTCCTGAACTCCTGCTGGACATCAACTTTGATGTTTCTATAATAAGTCAATAATTTCCCCTCTTCTTCATCCTCTGCTACCAGAAAAACTAGCTTTTCCTTAACTCCAACCTGCATTGTCACTGGCTTCAAACCTCAAAATTATTTTTGCTGTACTTTGTTCCTTTGTCCAAAATTAGGGTTTTTCCATATATTATTCAGATCTATTCTTCTCATCCATTTTTTCTACCAACACTTTAGTTCACATCCTCATTACCTCTAATCTAGACTATCAGAAGACACTTGAAAAGGGTAATTAAAAATATCATGGCATAATAATGATATTCAACCATGCCCACTATAGGCACAATAGTATAAATATTGAATACTGATTTAAAAAAAATAAGGAAGATCACGGGAAGATGGCAGCATGAGTAGTTCAGAGGAAATCTCCTCACCAAAACATATATATTTACGAAAATACAATAAATACAACTATCCCTAAAAGAGACACCAGTGGATGCAGTACAACAGCCAGGATACATCTACATCTGCGAGAACTCAACATCACATGAAGGGAGTAAGATACAAGCCGCGGCCAGGCGGGACCCGAACGTTCCCCCACCCCAGAACCTGGTGGGAAGAAAGGAGTCAGAACAGGGAGGGAGTGAAAGCCCAGGACTGCTAAACAACCAGCTCTAGAAATCCGCACCCGGAGCACAGACACAAGGTGCATGGGGTGCTGGATATTAGAGAAACGGAAAAGCAAAGCAGGTCTCCACAACCGGCGCCCCTGAGACAAAAGAAAAGTGAGTGCTTTCTGCAAGTCTTAAAGAGACAGGGACCCCATAGCTGGACGAAGTCGTCCCGGCACACTTAGCCAGCAGCTGGGAATCCCGGGGAACTTTAGGCACCCTAAACCCCGGGGAGGCAGGACAGCTCTGAAGCCCCTCACGACACTAAACAGCCTGCCAGTCGTTCCTCCAACTGGCGCGGACCCCGACACATTGGCCCAGTAGCGGGAGAGTGGCAGCACGGGTTGGGGGCGGCAGCACCAGAAGGGACCGGGAGCAGATAATGTGTGCCAACTGCGCCAGAGGGAACCAGGAGAGGCTTGTGCGAGCTTGCAGCAGTGGCAACCAAATAGCCCGGGTGCGGCTCGTGCGCACCGGTGGCAGTGGAGCCAGAGGAGTCCAGGGGAGGTATGTGCGGGAGAGCCACGTGCACACCTGCAGCAGTGCAAGAGGGAGCAGGCAGACTCCCAGCAGCCAACCAGAATCCCAGCCCAATGCACAGCCGCCCAGGCAAGACCCAAAGGCCGCTGATGGCACACAGTTACCTGGCAGGGGTGCCGCTATCATGGAGGAGTGCACCTGGCATGCCTGCCACTCCCCACAGGGCTCCGTGCTGCTCTGACGGACACCCCACCCACAGCAGCTTAGGGGACTAACCCGGTGGCTGCGCCAGGAGTGCAGGTAACTGACACAGGCAGCGGAGAAGGGCAAGGCATCCAGCAAGCAGGAAAGGACTTTCTTCTCCCAGTTGACAGACCCGCAACCTGCCTACAGCCACTGCTATCACCATGAAAAGGCAAAAAAATTTAGTGCAGTCCAAGATAGTTCAGACAACACCTGAGAGAGGATCTGCAGAGACAGACCTAACCAGTCTTCCTGAAAAAGAATTCAAAATAAAAATCATAAGCATGCTTACAGAGCTGCAGAGAAATATGCAAGAGCTAAGGGATGATGTCTGGAGGGAGATTACAGATGTCCAGAGGGAGATTACAGAAGTGAAACAAACTCTGGAAGGATTTATAAGCAGAGTGGATAAGATGCAAGAGGCCATTGATGGAATAGAAACCAGAGAACATGAACACATAGAAGCTGATGCAGAGAGAGAACACATAAAAGGATCTCCAGGAATGAAACAATACTAAGAGAACTGTGTGACCAATCCAAAAGGAACAATATCTGCATTATAGGGGTACTAGAAGAAGAAGAGAGAGAAAAAGGGATAGAAAATGTCTTTGAAGAAATAATTGCTGAGAAATTCCCCAAACTGGGGGAGGAAATAGTTGCTCAGACTACGGAAGCACACCGAACTCCCGAGAGACAGGACTCAAAGAGGACAACACCAAGACACATAATAATTAAAATGGCAAAGATCAAGGACAAGGACAGAGTGTTAAAGGCAGCCAGAGAGAGAAAAAAGGTCACCTACAAAGGAAACTCAGGCTATCATCAGACTTCTCAACAGAAACCTTACAGGCGAGAAGAGAATGGCATGATATATTTAATGCAATGAAATAGAAGGGCCTTGAACCAAGGATACTGTATCCAGCACGATTATCATTTAATATGAAGGAGGGATTAAACAATTCCCAGACAAGCAAAAGTTGAGGGAATTTGCCTCCCACAAACCACCTCTACAGGGTATCTTAGAGGAACTGCTCTACATGGGAGCACAAAAGAGGACAGAACAAAACACCCAACATATGAAGAATGGATGAGGAGGAATAGGAAGGGAGAGAAATAATCATCAGACTGTGTTTATAATAGCTCAATAAGCGAGTTAAAATAGACAGCAAGGTAGTAAACAAGCTAACCTTGAGCCTTTGGTAACCACGAATCTAAAGCCTGTAATGACAATAAGAACATATCTTTCAATAATCACCCTAAATGTAAATGGGCTGAATGTACCAATCAAAGGCACAGAGTAATAGAATGAGTAAAAAAGCAAGACCCATCTATATGATGCTTACAAGAGACTCACCTCAAACCCAAAGGCATGCACATATTAAAAGTCAAGGTATGGAAAAAGATATTTCATGCAAACAACAGAGAGAAAAAAGCAGGTGTTGCAATACTAGTATCAGACAAAATAGAATTCAAAATAAATAAAGTAACAAGAGATAAAGAAGGACATTACACAATGATAAAGGGCTCAGTCCAACAAGAGGATATAACCATTATAAACATATATGCACCCAATACAGGAGCACCAATATATGTGAAACAAATACTAACAGAATTAAAGGAGGAAATAGAATGCAATGCAATCATTTTGGGAGACTTTAACATACCACTTACTCCAAAGGACAGATCCACCAGACAGAAAATAAGTAAGGACACAGAGGCACTGAACAACACACTAGAACAGATGGACCTAATAGACATTTGTAGATCTCTACATCCAAAAGCAACAGGATACACATTCTTCTCAAGTGCACATGAAACATTCTCCAGAATAGACCACATACTGGCCACAAAAAGAGCCTCAGTAAATTCTAAAAGTTTGAAATCCTACCAACCAACTTTTCGGACCATAACGGTATAAAACTAGAAATAAATTGTACAAAGAAAGCAAAAAGGCTCACAAACACATGGAGTCTTAACAACAAGGTCCTAAATAATCAATGGATCAATGACCAAATTAAAATGGAGATCAAGCAATATATGGAAACAAATGACAACAACAAGACAAAGCCCCAACTTTCGTGGGACGTAGCAGAAGCAGTCTTAAGAGGAAAGTATATAGCAATCCAGGCATATTTAAAGAAGGAAGAACAATCCCAAATGAATAGTCTTAATGTCACAATTATCGAAATTGGACGAAGAAGAACAAATGAGGCCTAAGGTCAGCAGACAGAGGGACATAATAAAGATCAGAGAAGTAATAAATAAAATTGAGAAGAATAAAACAATAGAAAAAAATCAATGAAACCAAGAGCTGGTTCTTTGAGAAAATAAGCAAAATATATAAGCCTCTAGCCAGACTTATTAAGAGAAAAAGAGTCAACACACATCAACAGAACCAGAAACGAGAAAGGAAAAATCACGACGGACCCCACAGAAATACAAAGAATTATTAGACTATGAAAACCTATATGCTAACAAGCTGGAAAACCTAGGAGAAATGGACAACTTCCTAGAAAATACAACCTTCCAAGACTGACCAAGGAAGAAACACAAAAGTTAAACAAACCAATTACGAGCAAAGAAATTGAAGCGGTAATCAAAAAACTACCCAAGAACAAAACCCACGGGCCAGATGGATTTACCTCCTAATTTTATCAGACATACAGAGAAGATATAATACCCATGCTCCTTAAAGTTTTCCAAAAAATAGAAGAGGAGGGAATACTCCCAAACTCATTCTATGAAGCCAACATCACCCTAATACCAAAACCAGGCAAAGACCCCACCAAAAAAGAAAACTATAGACCAATATCCCCGATGAACATAGATGTAAAAATACTCAACAAAATATTAGCAAACCGAATTCAAAAATACACCAAGAGGATCATACACCATGACCAAGTGGGATTCATCCCAGGGATGCAAGGATGGTACAACATTCGAAAATCCATCAACATCATCCACCACATGAACAAAAAGAAGGACAAAAACCACATGATCATCTCCATAGATGCTGAAAAAGCATTCTACAAAATTCAACTTCCATTCATGATAAAAACTCTCAACAAAACGGGCATAGAGGGCAAGTACCTCAACATAATAAAGGCCATATATGATAAACCCACAGCTAACATCATACTGAACAGCGAGAGGCTGAAAGCTTTTCCTCTGAGATCGGGAACAAGACAGGGAATGCCCACTCTCCCCACTGTTATTCAACATAGTACTGGAGGTCCTAGCCATGGCAATCAGACAAAACAAAGAAATACAAGGAATCCAGATTGGTAAAGAAGAAGTCAAACTGTCACTGTTTGCAGATGATATGATATTGTACATAACAAACCCTAAAGACTTCACTGAAAAACTACTAGAACTAATATCAGAATACAGCAAAGTTGCAGGATACAAAATTAACACACAGAAATCTATAGCTTTCCTATACACTAACAATGAACTAATAGAAAGAGAAATCTGGAAAATAACTCCATTCATAATAGCATCAAAAAGAGTAAAATACCTCAGAATAAACCTAACCAAGGAAGTGAAAGACCTATATGCTGAAAACTACAAAACACTCTTAAGAGAAATTAAAGAGGTCACTAACAAATGGAAACTCATCCCATGCTCTTGGCTAGTAAGAATTAATATCGTCAAAATGGCCATCCTGCCCAAAGCAATATACAGATTCGATGCAATCCCTGTCAAATTACCAACAGCATTCTTCAATGAACTGGAACAAATAGTTCAAAAATTCATATGGAACCGCCAAAGACCCCGAATAGCCAAAGCAATCCTGAGAAGGAAGAATAAAGTGGGGGGGAATCTCACTCCCCAACTTCGAGTTCTATTACAAAGCCACAGTAATCAAGAAAATTTGGTACTGGCACAAGAACAAAGCCACAGACCAGTGAAACAGAATAGAGACTCCAAACATTAAACCAAACATATATGGCCAATTAATAAATGATAAAGGAGCCATGGACATACAATGGGGAAATGACAGTCTCATCAACAGATGGTGCTGGCAAAACTGGACAGCTACATGTAAGAGAATGTAACTGGATCACTGTCTAACCCCATACACAAAAGTAAATCAAAATCCATCAAAGACCTGAATGTAAGTCATGAAACCATAAAACCCTTAGAAAAAAACATAGGCAAAAATCTCATGGACATAAACATGAGTGACTTATTCATGAACATATCTCCTTGGACAAAAGAAACAAAAGCAGAAATGAACAAATGGGACTATATGAAGCTAAAAAGCTTTTGTACAGCAAAGGACACCATCAATAGAACAAAAAGGTATCCTACAGTATGGGAGAACATATTCATAAATGACAAATCCGATAAAGGATTGACATCCAAAATACATAAAGAGCTCACACACCTCAACAAACAAAAAGCAAATAAGCCAATCAAAAAATGGGCAGAGGAGCTGAATAGGCAGTTCTCTAAAGAAGAAATTCAGATGGCCAACAGGCACATGAAAAGATGCTCCACATTGCTTGTCATCAGAGAAATGCAAATTAAAACCACAATGAGATATCACCTCACACCAGTAAGGATCGCCATCATCGAAAAGACAAACAACAACAAATGTTGGCGAGGTTGCGGAGAAAGGGGAACCCTCCTACACTGCTGGTGGGAATGTAAATTAGTTCAACCATTGTAGAAAGCAGTATGGAGGTTCTTCAGAATGCTCAAAATAGAAAAACCATTTGATCCAGGAATTCCACTTCTAGGAATTTACCCTAAGAATGCAGCTCTCCAGTTTGAAAAAGACAGATGCACCCCTATGTTTATCGCTGCACTATTCACAATAGCCAAGATATGGAAGCAACCTAAATGTCCATCAATAGATGAATGGATAAAGAAGATGTGGTACATATACACAATGGAATATTATTCAGCCATAAGAAAAAAACAGATCCTACTATTCGCAACAACATGGATGGAGCTAGAGGGTATTATGCTCAGTGAAATAAGCAGGCAGAGAAAGACAAGTACCAAATTATTTCACTCATATGTGGAGTATAAGAACAAAGGAAAACTGAAGGAACAAAAGAGCAGCAGAATCACAGAACCCAAGAATGGACTAACAGTTACCAAAGGGAAAGGGAAAGGGACTGGGGAGGATGGGTGGGAAGGGAGGGATAAGGGCGGGTAAAAGAAAGAGGGCATTACGATTAGCATGTATAGTGCGTGGGGGGCACGGGGAGGGCTGTGCAACACAGAGAAGAGAAGTAGTGATTTTACAGCATCTTACTACGCAGATGGACAGTGACTGTAAAAGGGTATGTGGGGGAGACTTGGTGAAGGGGGAGCCTAGTAAACATAATGTTCTTCATGTAATTGTAGATTAATGATACCAAAAAAAAAAATGTAACCATAGTGAGGAACTGAGATGACTATGATGGCTAAATCCTCATCCACCATAATAGAGAATCAAGAAAAAGTTCTAAATCTGATGAATAAAAAATACAGTGGTATATTCATATTATTTAGAAGTAATAACATATGTAAACACTGGAGTAAAAAGGTAGAAGAGTCAAAAGTTCTTGCCTCAGCAAAAGGGGGACAAGGCGGGGAAAACAAATGTATTCTGTTAGACAAAAGGGCAGACAACCCAACTGAAAAATGGGCAAAAGACTTGAACACACTTCATATAAAAGAATAGACAAATGATCACTTATTATGTTACAAAGGGTGCTCAACTTCGTTAATTACCAGGGAAAAGCAAATTAAAATGACAGTGAGAGATTACTACATACCCACCAGCATGGCTGGAATGAAAAGGGTACTGAGTGTTGGTGAGGATGTGAAGCACTTGCAAACAGGAGTGAGAACCAGTACTGTTGCTTTGGGAAACTGTTTGACAATATTTACCAAAACTGAACATATACATATTCAGCAATTCTACTCCTATATATCCAACAGAAATGTGGATACATTTTCAACAAAAGGCATGTATAAGACCTCACATGGCAGCACTGTTTTTTTTTTTTTTTAGAGGGCATCTCTCATATTTATTGATCAAATGGTTGTTAACAACAATAAAATTCTGTATAGGGGACTCAATGCACAATCATTAATCAACCCCAAGCCTAATTCTCAACAGTCTCCAATCTTCTGAAGCATAACAAACAAGTTCTTGCATGGTGAACAAGTTCTTACATAGTGAATAAGTTCTTACATGGTGAACAGTGCAAGGGCAGTCATATCACAGAAACTTTCGGTTTTGATCACGCATCATGAACTACAAACAATCAAGTCAGATATGATTATTCATTTGATTTTTATACTTGATTTATAAGTGAATCCCCCATTTCTCCCTTATTTTTTTTAATGAAACGCTGAAGTGGTAGGTAGATGGCAGCACTATTTTTAATAGCCAAAACTAGAAATTAGAAATGACCCAAAATGTCCACAAGCAGTAGAATTAAGCAAATTGTGGTAATTCACAAAGTGGATTATTATCTAACAAGGAGAGTTACAGAACTCAACTACATCTGTAACATGTACGAATCTCACAAATACTGAGTAAAAGAAATCAGACATAAAAGATGTATAATTTTGTTTATTTGAAGTTCAGAAATAGATAAACTTCATCTATGTTACTGAAGTCAGCATCGTAGTTAGTCTTTGGACACGCAGAGACTGGGAAGGGGTGTATGGTGGGCTTCTGGAATGCTGGTAATGTGCTGTTTGTTCAGAGGGCACAAGTTACCTAGGTATGTCCCCTTTAAAGCAAATTCATCAAGCTGAACAAGCTATAGGATTTGTTTGCTTTTCTCTTTGTACATATTTCAATAAAAATTATATTTTAAAAAGAAAAAAAATACCATGGCAAACAAGGGAAATGTGATATTTAAACATTAAAGTAACTAAATGGAATGTGTACTACAATTCTGACTATGTGAAAAAGTATATATGAGAGGACAAGAATAAAAGGTGAACATTGTTCAGATGTTAGTAATAGGATAATGGGTGGGATACTAAAGATGTCAAAGTACCCAACATGCCTATAGACTCTCCAAAGGGAAAATTTTCTAAGCAGTCATTGTTGGCACCATATCACCCTCCTTTCTTCTCAACCCACCCTTACTCACAAGCATAGCTGCTTAGACTAAGAATAGACCCCCTGATCTGACCTGAGGGTAGCCAATAGTCCATGAGGTAGTTTGGTATGAAAAACCTGCCCAAAAAGAGAGATGCTGCACCAGGAATTTGAATTTAAAAATTTCAGAGAAAACAGGGCACTTAGTAATGAAAACTTCAACACAATATATGTAGAAAGAAAGGCCATAGTGTGAGATATGAACAATGAAGAGATGAGGAGCCATAAGCAAGCTGCGGTTACAAGTTCACCAATCCAAAGAGTAAGGAGAAGTTATAAGCTAGAGAAAAGAAAGAGAGGTAAAAAATCTGGCTGATGTCTGGAACAGAGTGAGAAGCCAATAAAAAGAGCTTCACTGAGTGCAGTATTAGAACTTGGCTCTGCCATTTAGCAGCTGTAACCTTAGGTAAGTCCCTTACCTCTTTGTGCCTTTATTGGCTCATCTGTCTAAAGGGAAGCCCTAAATTACTGGGTGTTGTAAGGCCTAAATGAATAAATTAACAGTGCTGGGCACATAGAAAACACTTTAGAAATCTTATTAGTATCATATTCATCATCATTATCCACAAGCTCCTGCTGCTAGGGTTCCTGAAACTTCCTTGAACCAAAATGCTCTCTGGTTACTGTACCTCTCTACCTGTTCCAGATGGATTATGGTCCTGATCCTTGGAGTTCCATTACGGGACATTTTCTTTATTGTCCTAAGTATCCTTTCAATAATACTATCATTTAAAGTGTAAATTGATTTAATAAAAGAACATTGACAAACAGATTTATTAGATTACTATTAGAGAAAAATTTTATCATCACTAGAAATAGATGTAACCCAACTCCAAGTTGCTTACTCAAGAAAAACATTAAGAAAATCAATGAATTAGAATGTGTCCATGAAAACAATTCTTGATGTCCTCAATCTGAAAACACTGCCCAAAAAAACCCTTCCTGACAATCACTTTACTGGCTTTCTCTTTATCAGTTAAGTATATGATTCTGTTTTTTTCCATATTGTTCGTAACTTGGGTTATCTTTTGTTTTTCTTGAATTTCTTCATATGTTTGTCCCATCTCACCTATTAGAAGATGAACTCCAGAGAACAGGGACTTGCCTCTTCCATTCCTTTTGTGATGGCTGTGGTGTTCAAAGCAGGAGATTTCAAATAAGATGATATAGATGCCAGGGTCAAGCCCCAACTCTCTCACTTCCTATATGTCTATTTGGATAGGTCACTAAACCTGTCTCAGACTCCATGTAATTTTTCTATAAAAAGAAGATGATATTTATCTGATTTCAAAGTCCATGTGATTTTTCACTCTGCTTCTCTGACTCTGATGGATGGCATTCATTAAGAATTTTATAGTTCTATCGTCAGGCACATGCATTACAGCTCACATTCAAACCTAAAATCACCACATGGAGAGTGATAAAATAACAACTGCTAATGTTAAATGGTGGGGGCTATGTAATCTGGATTCGTGGAGGGCATTTACCTTTAACAGTTTATCTCTAAAGCAGTAGTTAGAATTAGCTACCAAATAACGTATTTCATCATTTATCATAAATATCATAGTCTGTCCCCCACCATGCTCCCCAGCAAAGTAAGTCCATTAATCTCAAGTGACTCATCACAACTTGTTGGCAGACTGAGCTTTTACCTGGCCACAGAAGAACGTGGCTTTATATTTATAGCTCTGACATGCATATGATTTAAAGCAAAAATTTCATCTGGTTTCACTTGTGATTTCAGCTTAAAATTCCTTTTCTTTCTTTTATTCCTCCAAAAATTTATGACAAAGAGCATAAATTAAACAAAAACCTTTGCAGGTCACATTATTAACTTCTTTTGCAGAATCATATTAATATCATCATCATCATGTTTTCTACAAATAACCAAATAAAATATTCAGGATTCTAATTAGTATATCTGAACAAAACAGAACATTAAAAGCAAAAACAAGTTCACTTACTTGACATTTCTGACGCAACTGTCGTAGTTCTTTTATAACTGGGGCTAGAGCTGACTTCTTTTCAGAAACCAGTGAATTCAGTTTTTTTACCTGTCATTTAAACAAAATACATGACATCTAAAAAAAGAATTCAAAGGAACAAAAATACTACATACATAAAGATATTTATTACAGTGTTATATACAAGAGTAAAAAAAAACTATAAATTACTTCAATGCCAAACATTGGGGGAGTGGTTTATAAAATCATTTCTCAGTAAGATAAATACCACTTAACCATTCAAAATGTCAATTATTCAGACTGCAAACCATTATGAGAAAATATTTATAATCTAACATTGAATGATTAAAATAAATTATAAAATTGCCTATATACAACTACAATGATGTTGTATTATGTAAAAAATAGATAATTATGTAGGTTACATATACATAAACATGGATGAAATGATATTCAAAATAATAACCTGCATGGCATAAGTAATGACCAATCAGAATGGATACCAGCCATAGAGAGGAAACAAGACAGGGTCTTAGAGGCCTCTGCAGTGCCAGAAGTTAATTTGTTTAGCAGTTAGATTGTGGTGAGATCCAGAGGGCTCTGAGCAAGTAACCAGTGTGGGCAAGACATGCAGAGGTAGGTACTCTGAGAGTCTGGGGCAGCAGTTATTTATCAATAAGTACAGAAATATTTCAATATTTTAATGCCCGATGAAGCTTACCAGTGCATTCTAGCTGAATAGCAGCTCTGAATATGGAAAGTTACTAAGGATATACACAAAATAATTTTGTTAGGGTAATATGATCTATGAAAACTTTTTTTTTACATATTTCTTTAATGTTACTTAACTTTTTAAAAATTAAGGTATCATTGATATACACACTTATAAAGGATTCACATAAAAAGCATTGTGGTTATGAAAGTTTCTGTGATATGACTGCCCTTGCACTGTTCACCATGTAAGAACTTATTACTATGTAAGAACTTGTTCACCATGTAAGAACTTGTTTGTTATGATTCAGAAGATTGGAGACTGTTGAGAATTAGGCTTGGGGTTGATTAATGACTGTGCATTGAGTCCCCTATACAGAATTTTATTGTTGTTAACAACCATTTGATCAATAAATATGAGAGATGCCCTCTCAAAAAAAAAAAAAAAGGATTTCACTTCATGCTCTAAATAAAAAGTGAGAAACTGTAAAAAAAACAACAACAACATTGTGGCTACTACATTCACCCATATTATCAAGACCCCCTCATACCCCACTGAAGTCACTGTCCATCAGTGTAGTAATATGCCAGAGTCACTACTTGTCTTTTCTGTGCTACACTGTCTTCCCCATAACCCCCCACACATCATGTGTACTAATCATAGTACACATCTCAATCTCCTTTTCCCTCCCTCTCCACCTGCCACCCCCTCCCCTTTGGTAACTGCTACTCACTTCTTGGAGTCTGTGAGTCTGCTACTGTTTTGTTTTCTCAGTTTTACTTCGTTGTTATACTCCAGAAATGAGGGAAATCATTTGGTACTTGTCTTTCTCCGCCTGGCTTATTTTATTGAGCATAATACCCTCTAGCTCCATCCATGTTGTTGCAAATGGTAGTATTTGTTTTCTTCTTATGGCAGAATAGCATTACATTGTGTATATGTACCACATCTTCTTTATCCATTCATCTACTGATGGACACTTAGGTTGCTTCCATATATCTTGGCTATTGTAAATAGGGCTGCGATAAACATAGGGGTGCATATGTCTTTTTGAATCTGTGATCTTGTTTTCTTCAGGTAAATTCCTAGGAGTGGAATTCCTGGATCAAATGGTATTTCTGTTTTTAGTTTTTTGAGGAACCTCCATATTACTTTCCATAATGGCTGAACTAATTTACATTCCCACCAACAATGTAGGAGGGTTTTCCTTTTTCCACATCCTCGCCAACATTTGTTGTTGTTTGTCGTTTGGATGGTGGCCATCCTAACTGGTGTGAGGTGATATCTCATTGCGGTTTTAATTTGCATTTCCCTGATGATTAGCGGTGTGGAGCATCTTTTCATGTGCCTGTTGGCCATCTGAATTTCTTCTTTGGAGAAGTGTCTGTTCAGTTCCTCTGCCCATTTTTTAATCTGGTTATTTGCTTTTTGAGTGTTGAGGCATGTGAGTTCTTTATATATTTTGGATGTTAACCCCTTATTGAATATGTCATTTACAAATATATTCTCCCATACTGTAGGATGCCTTTTCGATTTACTGATGGTGTTCTTTGCTGTACAGAAACTTCTTAGTTTGATGTAGTCCATTAGTTCATTTTTGCTTTGTTTCCCTTTCCCAAGGAGATGCATTCAGGAAACTGTTGCTCATGTTTATATTCAAGAGAGTTTTGCCTATGTTTCCTTTATTTTATTTTATTTTTTATTTTGGTATCATTAATCTACAATTACAGAAAGAATATTATGTTTACTAGGTTCCCCCCTTCACCAAGTCCCCCCCAAATACCCCTTCACAGTCACTGTCCATCTGCGTAGTAAGATGCTGTAAAATCACTACTTGTTTTCTCTGTGTTGCAGAGCGCTCCCCGTGCCACCCGTGCACTATACATGCTAATCATAATGCCTTCTTTCCTTTTCCCCACCCTTATCCCTCCCTTCCCACCCATCCTCCCCAGTCCCTTTCCCTTTGGTAACTATTACTCCATTCTTGGGTTCTGTGATTCTGCTGCTCTTTTGTTCCTTCAGTTTTCCTTTGGTCTTCTACTCCACATATGAGTGAAATCATTTGGTAATTGTCCTTCTCCTTCTGGCTTATTTCACTGAGCATAATACCCTCTAGCTCCATCCATGTTGTTGCGAATAGCAGGATTTGTTTTCTTCTTATGGCTGAATAATATTCCATTGTGTATATGTACCACATCTTCTTTATCCATTCATCTACTGATGGACACTTAGGTTGCTTCCATATCTTGGCTATTGTAAATAGTGCAGCGATAAACATAGGGGTGCATCTGTCTTCTTCAAACTGGAGAGCTGCATTCTTAGGATAAATTCCTAGGAGTGGAATTCCTGGATCAAATGGTATTTCTATTTTGAGCATTCTGAACAACCTCCATACTGCTTTCCACAATGGTTGAACAAATTTACATTCCCACCAGCAGTGTAGGAGGGTTCCCCTTTCTCCATATCCTCGCCAGCATTTGTTGTTGTTTGTCTTTTGGATGGTGGCCATCCTAACTGGTGTGAGGTGATATCTCATTGTGGTTTTAATTTGCATTTCTCTGATGACAAGCGATGTGGAGCATCTTTTCATGTGCCTGTTGGCCATCTGAATTTCTTCTTTAGAGAACTGTCTATTCAGCTCCTCTGCCCATTTTTTGATTAGCTTATTTGCTTTTTGTTTGTTGAGCCATGTGAGCTCTTTATATATTTTGGATGTCAATCCTTTATCGGATCTGTCATTTATGAATATGTTCTCCCATACTATAGGGTACCTTTTTGTTCTATTGATGGTATCCTTTGCTGTACAAAAGCTTTTTAGTTTGATATAGTCCCACTTGTTCATTTTTGCCTTTGTTTCCCTTGCCCGGGGAGATATGTTTATGAAGAAGTCACTCATGTTTATGTTCATGAGAATTCTGCCTATGTTTTTTTCTAAGAGTTTTATGGTTAATGACTTACATTCAGATCTTTGGTCCATTTTGAATTTACTTTTGTTTATGGGGTTAGACAGTGATCCAGTTTCATTTTCTTACATGTAGCTGTCCAGTTTTGCCAGCACCATCTGTTGATGAGACTGTTGATATCCCCATTGTATGTCCATGGCTCCTATATTGTATACTAATTGAGCATATACGTTTGGGTTAATGTCTGAAGTCTCTATTCTGTTCCACTGGTCTGTGGCTCTGTTCTTGTGCCAGTACCAAATTGTCTTGATTACTGTGGCTTTGTAGTAGAGCTTGAAGTTGGGGAGCGAGATCCCCCCCACTTTATTCTTCCTTCTCAGGATTGCTTTGGCTATTCAGGGTCTTTGGCGGTTCCATATGAATTTTTGAACTATTTGTTCCAGTTCATTGAAGAATGCTCTTGGTAATTTGACAGGGATTGCATCGAATCTGTATATTGCTTTGGGCAGGATGGCCATTTTGACGATATTAATTCTTACTAGCCAAGAGCATGGGATGAGTTTCCATTTGTTAATGACCTCTTTAATTTCTCTTAAGAGTGTCTTGTAGTTTTCAGCATATAGGTCTTTCACTTCCTTGGTTAGGTTTATTCCTAGGTATTTTATTCTTTTGGATGCTATTGTGAAAGGAATTGTTTTCCTGATTTCTCTTTCTATTAGTTCATTGTTAGTGTATAGGAAAGCCAAAGATTTCTGTATGTTAATTTTGTATCTTGCAACTTTGCTGTATTCTGATATTAGTTCTAGTAGTTTTGCAGTGGAGTCTTTAGGGTTTTTTATGTACAATATTGTATCGTCTGCAAATAGTGACAGTCTGACTTCTTTACCAATCTGGATTCCTTGTATTTCTTTGTTTTGTCTGATTGCCATGGCTAGGACCTCCAGTACTATGTTGAATAACAGTGAGGAGAGTGGGCATCCCTGTCTTGTTTCCGATCTCAGAGGAAAAGCTTTCAGCCTCTCACTGTTCAGTATGATGTTAGCTGTGGGTTTATCATATATGGCCTTTATTATGTTGAGGTACTTGCCCTCTATGCCCGTTTTGTTGAGAGTTTTTATCATGAATGGAAGTTGAATTTTGTAGAATGCTTTTTCAGCATCTATGGAGATGATCATGTGGTTTTTGTCCTTCTTTTTGTTCATGTGGTGGATGATGTTGATGGATTTTCGAATGTTGTACCATCCTTGCATCCCTGGGATGAATCCCACTTGGTCATGGTGTATGATCCTCTTGGTGTATTTTTGAATTCGGTTTGCTAATATTTTGTTGAGTATTTTTACATCTATGTTCATCGGGGATATTGGTCTATAGTTTTCTTTTTTGGTGGGGTCTTTGCCTGGTTTTGGTATTAGAGTGATGTTGGCTTCATAGAATGAGTTTGGGAGTATTCCCTCCTCTTCTATTTTTTGGAAAACTTTAAGGAGCATGGGTATTATATCTTCTCTGTATGTCTGATAAAATTAGGAGGTAAATCCATCTGGCCCGTGGGTTTTGTTCTTGGGTAGTTTTTTGATTACCGCTTCAATTTCTTTGCTCGTAATTGGTTTGTTTAACTTTTGTGTTTCTTCCTTGGTCAGTCTTGGAAGGTTGTATTTTCTAGGAAGTTGTCCATTTCTCCTAGGTTTTCCAGCTTGTTAGCATATAGGTTTTCATAGTCTAATAATTCTTTGTATTTCTGTGGGGTCCGTCGTGATTTTTCCTTTCTCGTTTCTGGTTCTGTTGATGTGTGTTGACTCTTTTTCTCTTAATAAGTCTGGCTAGAGGCTTATATATTTTGCTTATTTTCTCAAAGAACCAGCTCTTGGTTTCATTGATTTTTTTCTATTGTTTTATTCTTCTCAATTTTATTTATTACTTCTCTGATCTTTATTATGTCCCTCTGTCTGCTGACCTTAGGCCTCATTTGTTCTTCTTCGTCCAATTTCGATAATTGTGACATTAAGACTATTCATTTGGGATTGTTCTTCCTTCTTTAAATATGCCTGGATTGCTATATACTTTCCTCTTAAGACTGCTTCTGCTACGTCCCACGAAAGTTGGGGCTTTGTCTTGTTGTTGTCATTTGTTTCCATATATTGCTGGATCTCCATTTTAATTTGGTCGTTGATCCATTGATTATTTAGGACCTTGTTGTTAAGACTCCATGTGTTTGAGGTGAGTCACTTGTCAGCATCATATAGATTGGTCTTGCTTTTTTACTCATTCTATTACTCTGTGTCTTTTGATTGGTACATTCAGTCCATTTACATTTAGGGTGATTATTGAAAGATATGTACTTATTGTCATTACAGGCTTTAGATTCGTGGTTACCAAAGGCTCAAGGTTAGCTTGTTTACTACCTTGCTGTCTATCTTAACTCGCTTATTGAGCTATTATAAACACAGCCTGATGATTATTTCTATCCCTTCCTATTCCTCCTCCTCCATTCTTCATATGTTGGGTGTTTTGTTCTGTCCTCTTTTGTGCTCCCATGTAGAGCAGTTCCTCTAAGATACCCTGTAGAGGTGGTTTGTGGGAGGCAAATTCCCTCAACTTTTGCTTGTCTAGGAATTGTTTAATCCCTCCTTCATATTTAAATGATAATCGTGCTGGATACAGTATCCTTGGTTCAAGGCCCTTCTGTTTCATTGCATTAAATATATCATGCCATTCTCTTCTCGCCTGTAAGGTTTCTGTTGAGAAGTCTGATGATAGCCTGAGTTTCCTTTGTAGGTGACCTTTTTTCTCTCTCTGGCTGCGTTTAATACTCTGTCCTTGCCCTTGATCTTTGCCATTTTAATTATTATGTGTCTTGGTGTTGTCCTCTTTGAGTCCCGTCTCTCGGGAGTTCTGTGTGCTTCCGTAGTCTGAGCAACTATTTCCTCCCCCAGTTTGGGGAAGTTCTCAGCAATAATTTTTCAAAGACACTTTCTATCCCTTTTTCTCTCTCTTCTCCATCTGGTACCCCTATAATGCGGATATTGTTCCTTTGGATTGGTCACACAGTTCTCTTAGTATTGTTTCATTCCTGGAGATCCTTTTATCTCTCTCTGCATCAGCTTCTATGCGTTCCTGTTCTCTAGTTTCTATTCCATCAATGGCCTCTTGCATCTTATCCATTCTGCTTACAAATCCTTCCAGAGTTTGTTTCACTTCTGTAATCTCTCTTGGGACATCTGTAATCCCCTTCCAGATGTCTGTAATCTCCCTCTGGACTTCATCCCTTAGCTCTTGCATATTTCTCTGTACCTCTGTCATCATGTTTATGATTTTTATTTTGAATTCTTTTTCAGGGAGACTGGTTAGGTCTGCCTCTGCAGATCCTTTCTCAGGTGTAACTATCTTGGACTGGACCAGATTTTTTTGCCTTTTCATGGTGATAGCAGTGGCTGTAGGCAGGTTGCGGGTCTGTCAACTGGGAGAAGAAAGTCCTTTCCTGGTTGTTGGATGTCTTGCCCTTCTCCGCTGCCTGTGACGGTTATCTGCACTCCTGGAGCAGCCAGCGGGTTAGTCCCCTAAGCTGCTGTGGGCGGGCTGTCCGTCAGAGCAGCGCGGAGCCCTGTGGGGAGTGGCAGGCATGCCAGGTGCGCTCCTCCACGCTAGCGGCGACCCTGCCGGGCAGCTGTGTACCAGCAGCAGCCTTTGGATTTGGCCTGGGCGGCTGTGCATTGGGCTGGGATTCTGGTTGGCTGCTGGGAGTGTGCCTGCTCCCTCTGGCTCTGCTGCAGGTGTGCGCGGAGCTCTTCCACGCAGGCTTCTACCGGGCTCTGGCTTCACTGCTGCCAGTGTGTGCGAGCCGCGCCCGGGCTGTGCAATTGCACCACTGCGGGCTAGCACAAGCCTCTCCTCTGGTGCACGGGTCTGCTCTCGGTTCCTTCCCGCCCTGCTGTCCCCAGCGTGTGCTGCCACTCTCCTGCTACTGGGCCCGTGTGTCGGGGTCTGCACCAGTTGGAGGAATGACTGGCAAGCTGCTTAGTGCTTTGAGGTGCTTCAGAGCTGCACTGCCTCCGTTTAGGGTGCCTAAGTTTCCCCGGTATTCCCAGCTGCCAGGACCACTTTGTCCAGCTATGGGGTCCCTGTCCCTTTAAGTCTTGCAGAAAGCACTCACTTTTCTTTTGTCTCAGGGGTGCCAGTTACAGGGACCTGCCCACAGGTTTTGTTTTTCCATTTCTCTAATATCCAGCACCCTGTGCGCCTTGTATCTGCGTTTCGGATGCAGATTTCTAGAGCTGGTTGTTTAGCAGTCCTGGGCTTTCACTCCCTCCCTGTTGTGACTCCTTTCTTCCCACCAGGTTTTGAGGTGGGGGAACGTTCGGGTCCCACCTGGCAGCGGCTTGTATCTTACCCCCTTCGTGTGATGCTGAGTTTTCGCAGATGTAGATGTATCCTGGCTGTTGTACTGCATCCACTGGTGTCTCTTTTAGGAATAGTTGTATTTATTGTATTTTCATAAATATATATGTTTTGGGGAGGAGATTTCCACTGCACTACTCACGCCGCCATCTTCCTGTCTATGTTTTCTTTTAAGAGTTTTATGGTTTCAGGTCTTTTATCCATTTCGAGTTTACTTTTGTATATGGAGTTAGGTAGTAATCCAGTTTCATTCTCTTACATGTAGCTGTTCAGTTTTGCCAACACTGGTTGTTGAAGAGGCTATTATTTCCCCATTGTATATCCATGGCTCCTTTATTGTATATTAATTGACCATGTATGTGTGGGTTTATATCTGGACTCTCTATTCTGTTCCATTGATCTATGGGTCTGTTCTTGTGCCAGTACCAAATTGTCTTGATTACTGTGGCTTTGTAGTAGAGCTTGAAGTCAGGAAACATAATCTCCCCAGCTTTATTCTTTCTTCTCAGGATTGCTTTGGCTATTCGGGGTCTTTTGTGGTTCATATCAATTTTAGAACTATTTGCTCTAGTTCGTTGAAGAAAGCTGTTGGTATTTTTATAAGGATTGCATTGAATCTGTAGATAGCTTTAGGCAGGATGGCCATTTTGACAATATTTATTTTTCCTATCCATGAGCACAGGATGTGTTTCCATTTATTGGTATCTTCTTTAATTTCTCTCATGAGTGTCTTGTAGTTTTCAGAGTATAGGTTTTTGACTTCCTTTGTTAGGTTTATTCCTAGATTTCTAATTTCTCTTTCTGCTAGTTCATCATTAGTATATAGGAATTCAACAGATTTCTGTGTATTAATTTTGTATCCTGCAACTTTGCTGAATTCAGATATTAGATCTAGTAGTTTTGGAGTGGATTCTTTAGGGTTTTTTTGTGTACAATATCTGTCATCTGCAAAGAGTGACAATTTAACTTCTTTACAAGTCTGGATGCCTTTTATTTCTTTGTATTGTCTGATTGCCATGGCAAGGACCTCCAGAACTATGTTGAATAAAAGTGGAGAGTGTGGGCATCCTTGTCTTGTTCCTGATCTTAACGTAAAAGCTTTCAGTTTCTCACTGTTAAGTATAATGTTGGCTGTGGGTTTTTCACATATGGCCTTTATTATGTTGAGGTACTTGCCCTCTCTACCCATTTTGTTGAGAGTTTTTATCATGAATGGGTGTTGAATTTTGTGCAAATGCTTTTTCATCATCTATGGAGATGATCATGTGGTTTTTGTCCTTTTTCTTGATGTGGTGATGATGTTGATGGATTTTCTAATATTGTATCATCCCTGGAATAAATCCTACTTGATCAAGATGGATGGTCTTTTTGATGTATTTTTTAATTTGGTTGGCTAATTTTTTGTTGAGTATTTTTGCATCTATGTTCATGATGGATATTGGTCTGTAATTTTCTTTTTTTGTGGTGTCTTTGCCTGGTTTTGGTATTAGAGTGATGCTGGCCTCATAGAAGGAGTTTGGAAGTGTTCTCTCCCTTCTACTTTTTGGAAAACTTTAAGGAGGATGGGTATTAGGTCTTCACTAAATGTTTGATAAAATCTAGCAGTGAAGCCATCTGGTCTAGGCATTTTGTTCTTAGGTAGTTCTTTGATTACCAATTCAATTTTGTTGCTGATAATTGGTCTGTTCATATTTTCTATTTCTTTCTGGGTCAGTCTTGGAAGGTTGTATTTTTGTAGAAAGTTGTCTAATTCTTCTAGGTTATCCAATTTGTTCCATATAATTTTTCATAGTATTCTCTCATAATTCTTTGTATTTCTGTAGTGTTAGTGTTCATAGTGATTTTTTCTTTCTCATTTCTGATTCTCTGTATGTGTGTAGACTCTACTTTTTTCTTGGTAAGTCTGGCTATGGATTTATCTATTCTGTTTATTTTCTTGAAGAACCAGCTCCTGGTTTCATTGATTTTTTTCTCTAGTTTTATTCTTCTCGATTTCATTTATTTCTGATCTAATCTTTATTATTGTGTCCCTCCTAATGACTTTGGGCTTCATTTATTCTTCTTTTTCTAGTTTTGTTAATTTGAGTTTAGACTTTTCATATGGGATTGTTCTTCTTTCTTGAGGTAGGCCTGTATTACAATATACTTCTCTCTTAGCACAGCCTTCACTGTGTCCCACAGATTTTTTTGCAGAGTTGAGTTATTGTTATCATTTGTCTCCATATATTGCTTGATTTCTGTTTTTATTTGGTCATTGATCCATTGATTATTTAGGAGCATGTTGTTAAGCCTCCAGGTGTTTGTGGGCTTTTTTGTTTTCTTTGCACAATTTATTTCTAGTTTTATACTTTTGTGATCTGAGAAGCTGGTTGGTACAATTCCAATCTTTCTGAATTTACTGAGGCTCTTTTTGTGGCCTTGTATGTGATCTATTCTGGAAAATGTTCCATGTGCACTTGAGAAAAATGTGTATCCTGCTGCTTTTGTGTGGAGTTTTCTGTAGATGTCTGTTAGGTCCATCTGTTTTAATGTGTTGTTGAGTGCCTCTGTGTCCTTACTTATTTTCTGTCTGGTTGATCTGTCCTTTGGAGTGAGTGGTGTGTTGGTCTCCTAAAATGAATGCATTGCATTCTATTTCCCCCTTTAATTCTGTTTCACATATGTTTCCCCCTTTAATTCTGTTTCACATATGTTTAATATTTGTTTCACATATGTATGTGTTCCTGTGTTAGGTGCATATATATTTATAATGGTTATAACGTCCTGTTGGTCTGACCCCTGTATCATTATGTAATGTCCTTCTTTGTCTCTTGTTAATTTCTTTGTTCTGAAGTCTATTTTGTCTGATACAAGTACAGCAACTCCTGCTTTTTTCTCCCTATTATTTGCATGAAATATGTTTTTCTATTCCTTCACTTTAAGACTGTGTATGTCTTTGGGTTTGAAGTGAGGTGAGTGTCTTGTGGGCAGCATATAGATGGGTCTTCTTTTTTCATCCATTCTGCCACTTTATGTCTTTTGGTTGGTGCATTCAGCCCATTTACATTTAGGGTGATTATCGATAGGTATTTACTTACTGCCATTGCAGGCTTTAGATTAATGTTTACCAAAGGTTCAGGGGTAACTTCCTTACTATCTAACAGTCTTATTTAACTCACTTAACATGCTATTGCAAACACAATCTAAATGTTCTTTTTTTTTTCCTCCCTTGTTTTCCTTCTCCATTCTTTATATATTAGGTGTCATATTCTGTACTCTTTGTCTATTCCTTACCTGTTGCTCTTTCAGGATTTGATGTATTTGCCATATTTTCATATTATATGTGATTTTGGGAGGAGGTTTCTGTCTCACCTCTCATGCCACCATCTTTAATCCTCTCTCAATGTTACTTTACTTTTACACAGTTTCAAAACCACAGAATCCATAAACTATTACAAGTTGAACATCTTCACTAGAATGTATAGATAGAGGAAAGAGTAAAAGTAAACAGTATGCAGAAATGAAAATGTGGATGTTACACTGAAAACAGAACAAACATGAGAACAGCTGCGTTCTAGCTGCACAGTAAGACAAAACTTAAAAAAAAGTGTAATCACCATTTCAGACATGTCATCCAGTGTTCGTCGTTTCATTTCATCGACTTCGGTCTTCAATGCAGATACCCTTTCTAGCTCTTCCTGGGTGTAACTATATCCAGATATGCCCTTTTTATCCTCAATAGTTTGCTAAAAGTAAAGAATAAAAATAGGTACCAAAAATAAGGTTAATGAAATGAATGTCAAAACCTCAGTGATTCCTTAAGAAGCATACAGACTTAATACATACCAATTAAGTTATAAATAAATTAGTTTGTAATCCTAAAGGACAATTTTTATTGACTTCAACAAAAATTACATACCTTTATATGTTATAAACTTCCACTAAATTTTACTATAGTATCTTCTAGTGCATAGGAAGTATTTCTATTTTTAGACTTTAGAATAATGCTAAATACTGTACTTGGTACAGAATATAAACTAAGATGCACTCAGTAAGTATTTGGTGAATAAATGGATTCCCAGTGATCAATTATACTTGCATTCACTCACTCATCTAATATTTATTATATACCTAAATGTGACACCACAACTTTAGATAACAGATATACAGCAGTGAACAAAAGAGGAACAAAAATCCCCCCTAGCCCATACCCCCACAGTGCTGACTTCTAGTGAGAGTAAACAAGTAATATATAGACAAGTAAAATATATGTGGTGTAAGGAGAGAGTGGGGTTGAAATCTTAAATAACAGGGTGGTTAGAGATGGTCTTCCTGAGAGGATGACATCTGAGCAAAGACCTGAAGGAAGTAAGGGAGAAACCACACAGACACCCAGGGGATCAGCAAGTACAAAAGACATGAGGCAGGAAGCATATGTGGCCTTTTCAAGAAATAACTAGCAAACCAGTGTAGCTGAAAACGGGGTGAGAACGAGGTGGGGGGAAGGAGGGATCATACAGCACTCAGCTGGTTTGCTGGGACAGTCTCAGTTTATATTTACTGTACTTTGCATTCTCAGAAGTGTCCTAGTTTAGATGATAAAATATATTGTTACCCTATTTTTAGGTCAATGAAAGAGCTTGGACTTTCAAAAATGAGATGGGAGGCTTGTTGGATGGTTCACAGTAAAGGAATTTTTTTTTTAAATGATCACTTTAACATCTGTGCTGAGATCAAACTATAGAGGGAAATGGTGGCAGGTGGCAGGGAAGCCAGTTAGATGACTATTCCAATAATTCAAGTTAGAGATGAGGGTAGAGTGAATCAAGTGGTGGTGGTAAAGGTAATGAGAAGTGGTTCTCTGTATATTTTGCATATAGCTTTAACAAGATACTATGACAGATTAGATGTGGGGTGTGAGGGAATGTGAGACATAAAACATGACTCTAAGGTTTCTGCTTTGAAGTACTGAGAGGATGGAGCTGCCATTTGTTGAGATGAAGAAGACTCAGGAAGACCAAGTTTGAGGGAGTGGTGAAGATTAGAAGTTTAGTTTTGGACATGAAATTTGAAATGTCTAGTAGATATCCAATAGAGAGGTAAAGATGTTACGTGTATAAGATTGGAATTCGAGGAGAAATCTAGGCTGGAGATATAAATTTGTGAGTTGTCTGCATAAAGAATGTCTTTAAAGCCATGAAACAGGATAAGATCACCAAGGGAATAAGGGTAGAGAAGAGATCCAAGGGCTAAGTCTGGGGAATTACAACATTTAGACCTTGGAGAAATGAGAAGAAGTCAGCCATGGAGTAATAACACAAGTGTTCTTAAGGAAGAAGAACCAGGAGACTGTAATAATTTTACAGCAAGCGGCTGTGATCTACTATGTCAAATACTGCTAGTAGGTCAAACAGGACAAAGACTAAGAATTGGCCACTGAATTTAGCAATATGAATGACTTTGACAAGAGAACTTTCGGTGAAATGGTAGGTATGAAAACCTAACTGGAGAGGGTTCAAAAGAGGAAGGAAGAACCAAAAGGAAAGAAAGACAAGGAGAGAGGGAATGGAAGAAGAGTTGGAATTTGGGGCTGCCAATAAGACTGGGACTCCTAAGAAAGGAGTAGAGGGAACAACAGAGTATTAGCCAAAAATTCTGTATGCAGTTTCCTCTCCAGGCATTACCAAATCCTAAGCTGTGCACAAGCAGAGTAAGACTCCAAGAAACCAGGTAGAAATCAGCACATACTGAAGAGGTAGCAAGGATTTCAAGATCTTATAATGCTAGGGAGATAGAAATTCAAGACTTGTCAAAGTATATTGGTATATCCCAATGTCCCAGGTTATCGGCTGAAACCCAGAAGGGCAGCTCCTTGGGAGTAAGGGCTATAACCTAGGAGTAAAAGCTAGGCCCTAGGAATAAGGACTACTTCCTAGGAGTAAAGTCTGCTATAGGTATAAGGGCTGCATCTTAGGAGTAAGAGAAACCTGGAAAAAAGCAGCTCTAACAAACAGGAACAAGGTGGTCTACAAGAAAAAAAATAGCATGGGATCTCTCTCACTAATGTTCATCTAGCTACTGCCCATTGCCAAAGGTCTGACGTGGCAGCATCAGAAGCCAATCCTGAGCTCTGGGTATGGAATCATACCTTGAAGAAGCCAATCATCTTTCCTCCCTGAAGAGGGCAACATGTTCTGGGTAAGGGTTTGCTTTTCTTACCCACAGTGCTTCAGCCAGTACTACTGTCCAAGGGCTTGGAGTGTCTGGAATTCCACATAATATCATCTCAGACCAAGGGACCTACTTTATGGCAAAGGTATGGTGGTGGCACATCAATGTGGGATTCAGTCATGGTATCACACACCACACCACCCAGAAAGCTAATGGCCTGACAGAATAGTAGAAGGGCCTCAAGAAGGTACAGCTAAGGTGCCAGCTTGGAATTGATAGCCTATGAGGATGAGTTCTATTCTTCAGGATAGAGTGTACATCTTAAACCAATGCCCACTATATAGTGCTGTGTTCCAGACAGACAGAATACATCATTCATCAGAATTCCTATTTATACACTTAGGGAATTATGCTTCCCTTCTTGACAACTTTAGGCTCTGTAGGTACAGATATTCTGGGTTCCAGGGTGGGTATGCTCCCATCAGGAGGCACTTTAAGAGGCGTCTGAACTTAATGCTCTGACTACCATCACTTGGGCTCCTCATGCTCATAGATGAGGAAGCAAAGAAAAGAGTTATTATATTGGCAGGACATCATAAGGCTGTACAGGTGCTGCTATATAATGGGGGCAAACAGGTGTATGTCTGGCACTCAGGTGATCTATTAGGGCATTATCTTGGTACTCCCATGCCCAGTTTTAACAGTAAATGGGTAAGTACAGCAATAACCATAGCCTTCTGAGGGCATGGTTACTAGAGTCTCACACCTCTCAAAGAGGAGGAACTGGGTCATCCCACTGAGTAAGTCATCTAGACCAGTGGAGGTACTAGCCACCAGTGAGGGAAATCTCAAATGGATAGTAAAGAAAGGAGAAGCTGAATATCACTTCTGTCCTTGGGACCAAATGTAGTAATGAGAATTTTAATTTGTCCCACTAACCCTCCTCCTATAAGTTTTCCGAGAAACAGTAACCAACCAGAACCATGTAGAAGCTATACCTGGAATGGAGTGAATTTATATAAGAAAAACAAGTGCAAGAGGTGGATTGTAGTGGATGTTCTATGTGTCCCACTCAGACCTTATCTGCAAGCTTCTACTATAAGTATTAACTGCTATTGGCTCATAGTTGCCCCCTTCTTTAGAGAATGCCCTTAGCCCAATGGGAGCTGCCTGATAGGAGGTTACATTCCACCACAGCCAATGGCTGACTGATATGGGAGTATAAAAAGCCAGACTCTTTGCCTCAAGGCTGAATCAACAACATGGTGCAACTTGTGCTCCCAAGTTCCTCATGAGATCAAAATGAAGCTGTGTCTATGTCCTTGCTTAGCCTTTTTCTGCTGCCCTCTCTACTTCCCTCACTCTTCTTCTGAAGGCACTTCCTCTCTTAATAAATCACTTGTACAAAGTATTCCCTTCTCATGCTCTGCTTCTAGGCACTCTAACTTGAGAAAAATATGAAGAAAAAACTGACGGAACTAAATGGAGAAACAGACAAATTAATAATCAGAGTCAGAGATTTTAATACACTTCTCTCAATAACTGATGCAACAAGCCAACAAAAATATCAATAGGAATATAGAAGATTTGAATATCATGGTTAACATACTTGACTGAATTGAAATATATAGAACACCATCCCCAACTGCAGAATATACATTCTTCTCAAATGTGAATGGAACAATTGTCAAAATAGACCATTTGCTGGGCCATAATGCAACACTCAACAAGTTTCAAAGGACTGAAATCAGAGTATGATCTCTGGTCACAGCAGAAATAAGCTAAAAAACAGTAACAGAAAGGTAAGTAGAAAATCCCCAAATGTTTGGTTTTACATAATAATCCATGGGTAAAAGAAATCACAATGGAAATTGGAAAATATTTTGAAGTGAACAATAATGCAGGTACTACATATGAATTTTTAAAGTAGCACCATTGGAATCTGTGTTTGATGCAGAGTAAATTTTGAATCTTAAGTTCTTTAGAAGAAAACAATATTCAACAACATGAGTTAGAAAAGTTCATAGTGTCAGCTAACCACAACTGGTTGAAACCTCATTTATCTCCACGAGATTATTGCTAGCTGGTAAATAATTTCCCATGGGTGAAAAAAAAAAAAGCCAAACCAAGAAAACTAAGAGGAACTGGCACCCACAATGAGAATAGCCTTCCTATTAGAGGGACTGCTCTGGGTTTAACTCTTTTCTGATAACCAAGACACACATATGTAAGGAACAAGCCTGCAGGCAAACTTCCATATAACACCTTCCCTGGATATTTCTTTCCAAACTCCACGAAAGTAGCTGCTTAGAAATTTATGCCCAACAAGCAATGATAAATAAGTATTTTAGTCATTCTCTTGGTGATAATTTTGCTCATATTAACCAGCTAACCAAAACAAAACCTACATGGAATTCATATTCTATTAATTACCCCCAAATTAGCACATATAATTTAGTGCTTACTGCTATATTAAAAATAAACTAATCAGCTTATACAACATCTCTCTAATTTATCAGAGAAAATTATTAATTTTATAGTTTTTCCAGTAAAAACAATGACCTCAGTATAAAGTTATAACCCATAAATCTCCTGGCATTTGTATTTCTAGCACTCCAAGATAATATTGTACTACCAGTTGATGTTGAATATTCTCATGACGTTGCTTAAGAAGTTCTTCTGTCCTCTGCAAGACACCAAATTCAGCTTTAAATTCAGCTATTATCTGATGCTTCTTTTTGAAAACTGTACTCTTGCTTCGAAGTTTACTGACATATTGTTTGAACTGTGAAAGAACACAATATGGAATACAGTTAGTAGAAAATTTGCTAAATATATAATGTCAGTGTATTAGAAAAATTTTAGTCCCTACTGTCCAATATGTCTGTCAAAAGGATATAATAAAAACTTTGTTTTATTAGAAAACTTGGAAAGACTAATTGCTCAATTAAAATACTTTGTGTATGTTTTTATTTTGGGGACCCATCTAAGTATTATAAATCTTTCTGTAAAAGCTGTTCATTTGGGCTTACAGATAAGGATTAGGAAAGCAGAAACTCAACCCTATAAAACTAAGAAGGTTAAAAAAAAGTAGGACAAGTAGTGGCTCTATAGTATCTTACTATGCTGATGGTCAGTAATTGTAATGGGGTATGTGGTGGGGACTTGATAATGGGGGAATCCAGTAACCACAATTTTGCTCATGTGATTGTATATTAATGATACCATAAAAAAAAGGTAGGAGGCCAATTCTGCTGTGGTCTTACTGTAATATACATACAAAATATACATAATACCTACAAACTATGTATTGTACTAGTTTGGTAGCGTTGGATCTACTGGGATTAATATAGTCAACCAGAAAAGGCAACAACTGTAACTACTATTTATCAGTTAAGAAATGTACTGTGACCATATACCCCAAGAAGCATTTGAGACATTGGAATGAAACTTATCCCAAATATAAAAAAGTTAAGAATATTCCAACTTAGTGGAAAGTCACAGTTGCCTAATTCAGCTATTTACCTACTAATTAATATTATAACCTCTCTAATGAAAAGACCCATTATTAATACCAACTAGAGTTTGAAAAAGCAAATGAAATAAATAGTACTTAAAAGAATTCATTGATTAGTACTATTTATTAACCATTATGTACTATATGTAACTATTACTAACTATTACGTACTGTGCCAGACACTGAGAATATAACTCTAAACAAGATACCCACAGATCCTGCCTTCATCAAGCTTAAGGAATAGTGGGGAAAACAAACACTGAATTTATGTTTACAACCACTGTGAACATTATGAAGAAGGAAAGGGGCTGTGAGTTTAAATTAACCTGGATTGGGATGAAAGTAGGAAAGGTGGGAATTGGGATTTAGGGGAGGTGGATTATGGCAAGCTTCTCAAAAATATTATATTTAAGCCAAGACTGAAGATGTAGGAGTGAGTTAAAGGAAGGAGGAAGAGGCAGAGACCATTCCAGAAAGAGATAGTAGGTGTAAAGATCCTGAGGCACTGTCTCATTTAAAGTATTGCTTGAAATGAAAAGCAAATACCAGAAGAAATTTCTGGCATTTCTGAAACAGAACATAATATTGAAAAAGAAATTTCCTCTTATGTACTGTTAGTAATAATTTTCAGATTTTTTACTAAGTGGCTTTTTTTTGCTCTACTCTTTTATTAACTACATGACAAAGAAAAAATCTTATATTGGTTTCAAATAGACTACACAGTGGTTCAACAGAGGTGTTTTCCTTCTGAAGTACTTTGTTCATTCCTTAATATACACAGTCCTTAAAAAAGTAAGATTAAAACTTCTTCACATAAAAATAACCTTCTAATTCCTAGTTTAGACATCTTTTAAAATGACTCAAATTTTGAAAGAAATGAAGAGCACATTGTGTTTTAGAGGAAGGAAGTTCAAAATATTTTTCTACCCATGATTAACTTAGTTTTAATATTAAGGAATCCAGCCCACACACAGCAAATTATCAATGGCTGGATTACAGAAACAGTTTAAAATTTTAAGTCAAACGAGTATACCTAGAGTCTAATAACTTGCAATTTTTCCTTTTAAAGAATAAGTGTGTAAGCCTGACATAACCATAGACTCAGAATCCCTAGAGTAAGTATATGTTCCATTAAAAGTGTCCTGGGCAAAGTGCCCAAAATGAAACCAACCCTGTTCATCTGTTATCTTCTGTATTATCTAGGCCAATTTTCCCCTTCCATATCTTGCTGTGCTCCAGAACTATTTTTAAAAGCTCAAAGCTATAAATGTTTTTGGTGAAAGAACAAACCCACCAATTACTCAATGTGCTCTATGCTGATTGGTTATTATTTGACTTGCATTGGACAAAACACCTAGGGGAAGGGTAGTCAGGGTCAGCTCAATGACAATTCCATACAAAATTAAGCAATAGGTGGCTTTTAAGGCACTCCAAGGGCTCTACCCCAAATGAATTAGAGGAAAGAAAACACGTTATCAATGTTTTTCTTCCATTGGAAATGTATCCAATCATTTGGATTTTAGGTTGTTTCTGAATTTTCAAATTACATATATAAAAAAAACCATGATGAATATACTGAAGCTAAATCTTCAGACATATTCTTAATAGTTTGTATAGGACATAGTTCTAGAAATGGTCAGAAGGTAACAGAGTTTTTATACATTCTGCCAAATTGACCTCCAAAGGCTGTTTATAGTACTTTTTATAATTGCCAATTTGTAAAGCAAAATAGTATCTGACCTTTTATTTGCATTTCTTTATTAGGGAACTTTACTTTTTGACATGTTCATTGTATAACTGTGTTTTTTTTTTTAATGACCTGCTGTGTTTCGCCCATTTTTTTATTGGAGCCTTTAACTTTTTCTTGTGGTTCTGTAAGAGTGACTCTCGAACTTCTTGGTCTCAGGAATCCTTTATATATTTTTAAAATTATTGTAGACCTCAAAAGGATTTTGTTTATGTGGACTGCTGGCATGGCAAACTTGAGGGAAAAGAAAAGAATTCTTTCTTCTTCTTATTAACGGAGCCCTTATTTCCTAACATACAAAAATCAATTCCAACTGGATTATTGACATAAATGAAAAGAACTAAAAAATCTTTTAGAATATAGGTCTATATCACTACGATTTTGAGATAGGAAAGGATTTGTTAAACAAGACCCACAAAAAAAGCACAAACCAAAAATACATGATTGGGAAACTTAACTTTGCTAAAATTAAGAACTTCTGTTCATCAAAATATGTATTAAGAATATAAATCACAAGTTGGGAGAAACACATTTACAACACATTAAACCAATAAAGAAATAAGAGAAAGGCAAATAATTTGATAGAAAAATGGATAAAATACTTAACGAATAATTCATAAAAAAGAAAACCCAAAATGGTCAATAAACATATTAAAAGATGTTCAACCTCTACTAGTAGTCAAATTAGTAATGCAAGTTAAAACTAGAGTAAGATACCATTTTAATACCCACCCAATTAGCAAACATAAAAATTCCTTTAATACTAAGTGTTGGTAAAGTGGTGGTGGAAGTGGAACACTTAACACCACTGAGAGTGGGGAATACATAACTTAGAACAATAGTTTGGAAAACAAATTGGCTTATCTAGTATTTATGTCATCACCCTATTTCCCACCAACTCCATTCCCACAAAGAGGAGGGCTTCTCAAATTTATTTATGGTGATGAACCTGTTTTTAAAATTTCTAATCGCTGTAGACTGGATACTTTAATAAAATAATAAAATGTTTAGGGAACATCAAATTACTATAAATGTTTCTAAATGATTCCTCTCAACTTTACAAGGTCCTGGATTAGTAACTAATAATTTATGGACTGGAGCTGGTCTCCAGACCACACTGAGCAGTACTGCTCCAGAGCAGAGCTTCCTAAATGGGGCATGCTCCAGTGCTCATGTGGCACAAATACTATGGGCATGCCAATGTATTAATCCACTCAGATTTTCAGTGGCTGGGCAAGATATCATAAAGAACTTCCAGGCCAGTTCTAAGCAGCCTTGTCCTTTTACCTCAGTAAGATAAACAAGGATCGTTTTCTTTAAGTGTCATATGTGGAAAAAGTTAGGAAACACTGCCCTGGAGAAACTCTTGCTCACGATCACTGAGAGACATGCATAAGAATGTTGACAGAAACACTGCAATGGCAAAAACTGGAAGCCACAATAAATTGTTGTATATTCATATGATACATATATACAGTGATAATAAACAATTAACAGGTTCAAGAAATAATACAGAGCAAAAGAAGCAAGTTACAGAATATTCATAATATGCTCCCATTAGTTTTGCTTAGGAAAACTAAGGAATATTGTTTAGGGATACAAATGTGTGATCGAAGAGTAAATAAAAGTCAGAGAGTTATAAATACCTAACTTAAGATGGTAGTTACCTCAGAGAGGGTGGAAACTGGATGGGATAAGGGAAAGGGACACAAGGAACTTCAAAGGTTATTTTTTTAAAAAGCTGAGAGGTAAGTATATATATGTTCATGATCTCACTATTCTTTATTCCTCACATATTACATACACATACATATATATTTATCTCATATATACATAAACACTTTCACCTACTCTTATTTGACACATTTAAAAAAATCAAACATTTTGAAAAGTACATAAACATTAAAGGATCAATCTAGAAGGCCCCAAATCTAACAAATGAATTCCAGAAGAACATAACTTTTTAAAAAGAGTAGAAATAACACGAGAAAATTTCCCTGAACTGAAGGACATGAGATCCCAATGAAAGCAAAAAGTAGTTATATTAAGCCCATAATCTTAAAATTTTAGAAAATCAGAGGTAAAGAAAGGATCCCCCAAATTTCAAGAGGTAATATAACCACAATAATAACAATGAAAAGTCACATCAAAGGACTAGGAATCAGAACAGCCTCAGAAAGCAACAACAGATGCTAGAAAAAAACAGAACAATGCCCTCAAAATTATCAGGGAAAAAGATTTTCAACCATAATTCATTATCCAAATTATCAAACAATCTTATATGAGAATGGAATAAAGAGAGTTTCAAGCCAGCAAGATTCTCAAAAATTATCTGCCAAATCTCCCTTTTCAGAAACACTCTCTATTACAACAAGGAATAAACCAAGAAAGAGAAGACTTGCAATGTAGAAAACAGGGCATCCAAAACAGAAGAGTGGTAAGAGAAATTTCCAGGATGATGACTATAATTACAATTGTACAGCAAGCTTAGAAATTAATCTTCCCATACTAGGGCAGAAGAATGAAAAGAGCTCCAGAAAGAATGAAACCAAAGTTTAAAAAATGTAATTAACAGATTACTGTGTATGAACATATACCATATTAAGAGAAATTGTACAGTTCTATAGGAAGATCTGAAACTGAATGAGTGACAGGTACAGAAAAAACTAACCAAACAAAAGCAAACAAAAAATGAGGTCACTTTTAATTAAAACAAACAAACAACAAAAGTGTACAAGATCTGTAATCATCATATACTATGTGGCTCAACTGTAAGCAAAATGTTAATACAATCATCATCATGAATATACTAAACAATGATTTTATAAAAATTGTAATTATATTGGGAGGCTATAGAAAAAAGAAAGGATGGGTAAGGGGGGTAGATAGGGAGTGGGGAGTGTAGTGTTAAATCCTCATTTTCTACGATAGTAGGTCCAAAATTGAAAAAAAAATCAAGAAATTTCATCATAAACATGTTACTTAGGAATACAGAGGTAAATACCAGAAGAAACAACTGAAAGCATTAAGAGTGGTTGCCTCAAGGAAGCATGACTTGGGAGTGTGGAGGAGGATCATTATTTTCATTATAAAGTCTGTAGATCTAAAAAATTATAATTAAATTAAAAAACAGCCCACCCCAAAAAAGCCCATCACAAACAAAAACCTAACAGCTGATATATTTTATTTTGAATAAACTGAGTAATAAAGATTAAATTTACTTAGAATTCTGTTATTATAATTTATATGAGCAAAAATGCACAAATAATTTCATTTATAACTTAGTCATGAAAGGTCCTAGGACCAGTATAACAGGGCTACAGAAGCAGTTCAGAGTTAAAATCTTCAGCTTTGGTGTCAGAGAAATGTAATTTCAAATCCTGGCTCCACCACCTAGTGACCTTGTGCAAATAAATTTTTGTCTTTATATATCAATTTTTTCAACTAAAAAAATATAAAGGAGATAACAATATTTATCTCAGAGTGATATGAAAATGTAAGTCAGTCAGCTTAATACCTAGCATAACATTCAATAAATAGGAACTATCATTGTTATGATTAATTATGCTATAATGAGTTAACAAAAAAACAAATTCTTGACCTAAATATTTGCAATTATTAATAATCAAAATTGCTACCATTTAGTAGCCAATTCTTGAATATACTTTATAACTGTGTAAAGGATTTTTATAACCTTTGAGGAGGAAAACATATAATGTTAAACATTATAAAATGAACAATTCTTTGTCTAAAATAAAAGGTAGTTTTAAAATAAGATCTATAAAATGTACTAAAATTCTCTAAGAAATCAGATAATGGATAATGATTAATAATGTCTGCCACTCTGTTTAGATTCAGTTAAAGAATACCTACAAAAAAAGAGATGATTACTGTTCCTTTTAAATACTAAAGAAATTTTTAAAATGTCAAGTATTTAGAATGAGCAGAAAAGTAAAGTTCTAGGTGTGATGGATGCTGTGAGCAATTACAAATCTACATACTCTTGAGTACCACTATGTGAACAATTTTATCTGTGTCTACAAACCAAGACTGGGAGAGAATTAAGAAATAAAAAAAGTTGTGTTGGGAAGGTAGGGTTATGAGTGAATACTCTGAGATTTATTTCTTAAATATTCAACAAATTTTTAATTTTTAATTATTAAATATTAAAAAATAATTTGTAAAAGAACTCTGGCATAGAAGATAAGCAACAAATCCTTGGAATGTTAAGTGCACCACAGCAGGTCAATCAAGCATGTTTATCATTAACATGAATTACAAAGCTTGCCACTGTCTGTGCAGGAAGGCCCATTACATAGCATAGCAGCTATTACTAATCATTTGGACCAATATATATATATATATATATTGGTATCATTAATCTACAATTACATGTGTTTACTAGGCTCCCCCTTTCACCAAGCCCCCCCCCACACATACCCCTTCACAGTCACTGTCCATCAGTGTAGTAAGATGCTGTAAAATCACTACTTGCCTTCTCTGTGTTGTAGAGCCCGCCCCGTACCCTCCCCCACATTATACATGCTAATTGTAATGCCCCCTTTCTTTTTCCCCACCCATATCCCTCCCTTCCCACTCATCCTCCCCAGTGCCTTTCCCTTTGGTAACTGTTGGTCCATTCGTGGGTTCTGTGATTCTGCTGCTGTTTTGGACCAATATATTTTTGTTATCTAAATTTGTCATTTACGAAAGAGCAGCCATCATTTTAGATGCTGAGAGCAGTAAGATCAAGACTTATAGTGCTAGATTTTGGCTTCAGGACCAGTATTATAGACTCAGCTCCTCTGTGATCAAAATAGAATTTGCTAGATATTCTTTCTCTTCTTATCTGTCTAATGTTTTAGAAACTTTAATAGTAATGATCATAATCTGGGCTAGCTTTTTAAATGGACAAGGCAGCTTATTTCCCTAAGTATATAACCATTTACAAGTGCTTTTCAAGCTTTTCTGAAACTCAAAAAGTATTATTAGATTCCAGATATCTTTCTGGATATTTATGTGGAAATGAGAATCTTTGCTCCGGCTGCAAATTTTCCACCTCAATATCTGGCTTGAAAACTATTTCCACAGTAATTAGCTATGAGGACTTTACAAGGCAACCATACAATAAACACTTCATATTCTCAAGAACCACAGAGAACTATTAAAAAAGGTGGGTTGGTTGGGGGGCACTAGTTCCTTTTTAGAGAAAGGAATGAATACTTGTTTGAATACAACTCACCAAAGTTCAGCAAGTTAGAAAAACTCGTCTAGAATGAGTACTCTCATACTCAAATCCTGTGAGTCCAATATCCTTACTACTTTCCATTTCTTAATTAAATCACATCTTTGTCAATTATTTCATCAATGATTTTTTTTAATAGACAGTTCATAGATGATATTATCTGTTGCACCAGGGACTATACTAAGTTCTTTTAAAGTATTATTACACTCTCACAAAAAACTCTACGAAGCAAAAGCAACATTATATCCCTATTTTACAGATTGGGTATAATTCATGCTTGGCTGCTATAATTAAAATATGTAGGTCAATAAAGCTTTTCAGAAAATAAAAACACCTAAATCTCCATATTAAAAGGACACAGCCTGAAGGGGAGATTGATACAGAAACCTGGGAGGGGGAGAGGTTGTTGATACAGAACCCTCAGCATCAAGCAGTATCTATGGACTTTAAAGATAAACAAAGTATCCTCTTAGTAGCCAACCAAAATGTTTAAGTTTTTCTGTTGCTCTTTTTACCAGGAGAACTAAAACAAGTGTGGCCTCAGCCATTTACAGAGCAAAGGTTATTTCAAGAAGGCCATGGAGGGATGCCTGTCACAACCATGAGAAAATAAAATGTGATCCTAAAACTTCCTATCTAGTCAAACAACCCAATGACAATAAACGATCATTTTGAGCAGGTCAGAATATGGGAAATGAGGAAGGCTCCCAGACCTTCCTAAAGTTTTTACTGCAGATGAATGGAGATATTACATCAAAGCAATCGAAGATTTCAGAGAGATTGTCTACAGTAAGGAAGGAGACTTCTGATTTGAAATGGTGAAATGAGAGGGGGAAGAAAACCATCCCTTCCTCTCATAAAACACCCCAGACAACAAAAAGGACACTTGATTACCCTTGACTTTTTTCTTTCCACCTAATGCTATATCTTGGTGCTCTTTCCATTTGGATACCTAGAGAACATTTCAATTTTTTTTTTGAGAGGGCATCTCTCATATTTATTGATCAAATGGTTGTTAACAACAATAAAATTCTGTATAGGGGACTCAATGCACAATTATTAATCAACCCCAAGCCTAATTCTCAACAGTCTCCAATCTTCTGAAGCATAACAAACAAGTTTTTGAATGGTGAACAAGTTCTTACATAGTGAATAAGTTCTTACATGGTGAACAGTGCAAGGGCAGTCATATCACAGAAACTTTCGGTTTTGATCACGCATCATGAACTATAAACAATCAAGTCAGATATGATTATTCATTTGATTTTTATACTTGATTTATATCATCAATGATTTTTAAGCATAGAAAACTAGAGAAATAGGCCCGAGATAGTTAGATGTCACATGAGATAACATCAACTATTCAAAAGCAGCATGAATATGCCCAGTGGCCACATTTTTTTCTCCCATTTGTCTTGTATTGTCTGAATTCGCACTTGCAGAGTATCTGAAAAGGCCATCTTTTCATGTCCTGCTCCAGTACATCATCTGTACTCCTTGAAGTCTGATCCCAGAGTTGCTATTATTTGTTTTAAGGTCTTGCCTTAAAAATTTCTTATAAATATTTCAAAGCAACTTTTGTTTTCTGCTAAAATAACAGTCTTTTCAAATCACCCACCGTAACTAGTGCTATATATAAATACACATACAAATACATTTATAACCTTTTCCAACCTGTATTACATTTTTATCTTTAAATTAGAAAATGTCACCAAGCCAAGCATAAACAATGCAATTACCTACATATGGTAGTGGATAGTTAACTGTTAATTCTTTTGAGAGAGTTTATAATAAGCAATATGGTATATGCTCATAGAAATCTGCCTTAAATGAAACTTGTGGCACAGGAACATCCATCTGTGAAACACAGTTAATCACACCATCCAAGGTCTCTGTGTTTCTATTATAAATCAAATCACTACCACACAGCTGCTACTATATGTCTAATGGGTTTTCAATTGCTGTCCAAGCAGTTAACTCTCAAAAATTTTTTCTATGAAAAGTTTTCAAATCTTGGGTTAAAACTGTGTCATTATCTAGACTGCATGCATGATACACTACTTCTATTACAGTGAACTGAGCCAAATTTATTTGATTCTGTTTTGCTCCCTCTCTTGGGAAATTTTAGGGGCCTCAGGTCCTGCTATGAACTCTGAAGAGTGTAATGTGATTTGAAAGGTTCTAAAAATATCACAGGTTTGCCTGGGCTCACTTAGAAGGGTTCAATTACAAGTGTCAAAATTTGATTCCTAATTTTTCGGGATCTGACAGCTGCAGCAAATCTTGCCAGGATTCCCTTATATTGATTATACCTCCCTTTGAAGTATTATTTCATAATCTTTGCAATTTAGCTCTAGGATTTCTGTTAGTAGCTGTAGAATGAATTGGTTGGAACTTTCTAAAGTTACTTATAAATATTATTTGACCAAGCACATTTCTTAAGTAGCCATAACTGCTGTAATGGTTAGGAGAGAAACCACATGGACTCTATACTCATACACCATAAACCAGGAGTGACTTTTCAAATGTGTGAAATGCCAATGGGACCTTAGCCACAAATTCATTTGTTGCCATAAAAAGTTCAGAACCAAAAGTCATGCATTCATTTGAATGACAGCTTTGAGAAGGTTACTGATAGTGTGTCAACTGGGGCTGATTTTTGTTTGCTTTTCCAAATAATCAGAGCAGAGGTTCAGAGATATCAAGGTGATAAAGACAGTAAAGATCAGTAGGTAGGTAGCACTAAAAGATGCACAGGCTCTATTCTCTGCTCTTCCATTAAGTGAGACAAAGTCATTGAGCTTGGATTGCTGCCTGTGAAATGGCAAAAATCGTACTTACCAAAAGAACTGACGGGAGGTTACCAAATTAAATGACAAATTTAGGTTTGTGGTCAGATATTTAAAAAAAATCTACCTATATAATGAAATAAACAATTATGGTTAAGATGCAGAGTTACATATTAATAATTTTTCCTATCAACTGAAGCCTACTAAAAAGTGCCAAGATATATTTAACATTATCATCTTTCTGATGAAAACATATATATACTTAAATTAGATAATACACTTTCATTCAGGTTTTCCACACACTTGCCAAGTGTCGAATACATGCCAGATATTAAGTAAATGATGGTGAAGAAGAGATATGTCCTTGCCACTGTGGAGCTTACTGGTTTCTTAGGGGAAACAGAAATTGAACAAGTGACCTTAAGTGAGCTGTACATTACAAGACATACAGAGTCCCATGGAAGTACACTTCAGGGTCGTGGAGTGTGATCTGGGAAAACAATAACAGAGTAAGCTTCCTGGAAGACGTGGTACTTAATCTCTTTACATTATCTCAAAAAATCATACTGATCATAGCAACATTTTATTAACAGCTCAGAATCACAATAATGACCATTAATTATTATATTATGCTATAATATTAGGTTTTCTATCTCCTCTCACATTGAATACAGCAAAGTTTCTGTATAAACACTTAAAAATATTGCAAATTGTGGAAAACTAAGGTCACTTATTATTAAAATCCTTACCCAATATTTGAAATTATCCTAACTTGGAATAACGGCAATAATTTGCACTTAGAAAGTCCTAAGAGAAAATCACATAGGATTCTAACTTAGGAGGGTAATTATTCGGTCATATGGTAATTCCGTGTTCAACTTTTTGAGGAATTGCTATACTGTTTTCAGTGGCTGCACCCATTTTATAGACAAGGAAACTGAGGTAAAGAGGAGTTAAGTAACATGTTACAGTTGAACAGCTAATAGGTGACACAGCAGCGATCTGCACACAGGAGTTGTGGTTCCAGAGCTGATTCTGTTAACCTCTACAGAATAGCCTCTTCATTTACTGACATGGAAAAATCTTCAGGACATTTTATTAAAAGCAGGTTGCACAATATATGCAATATAATACCATTCATTTAAAAAAACCCACAGAACAATATTATCTATATCTTCAGAGAAGGGACTAAAAGGATGTACGAAACTGGTAATAGTGGTTTCTCTTTGGAAAAGGGACTGAGGGACTGGGATTGGGGATAGGAGGTAGTTAAGGGAGATTTGTTTTATGTGTACTGCTTGAATTTTATACCATGAGAATGTATTTAGGTATTACTCATATAACCATATTTTTTAACATTAAAAAACCCAAAACATTGACCCAATCTAATCTTTTTTTCTACTCAGTGCACACGTTACTTCTAAATGTCTCCTCATCCAGCTCTGTTAGGATATTTTAAATGGTGGAGCACTCACCTCCACCAAAGGAGCCTGCTTCACTACCGAAGAAAACTTAAGTGGTAGATATTTTTCCTTATGGTCAAGCAAATATTTCTCTCTAACCACAATCCATTGGTTCTAATTTTGCCTCTGTCAAATAAACAATATTACTAATCCATCTGTAACAGGGTCCCCAAGACCATCCCAGGTTCAATAATTTGCTAGGAGGATTAGGACTCAGCATATATATTCATACTCCTGGCTACGCTTTGCCAAGAAAAGATACAAAGCAAAACCAGCAAAGGGAAAAGGCACATGAACATGAGGTGAAGTCCAGAGGAAACCAGGGGCAAGCTTCTAAGAATCTTCTTCCTTAACTCCCCCAGCAATGAGTTGTAACAATACGTGTGAAATGTTGCCAACCAAGGAAGCTCATTAGAGACTCAGGACCCAAGGTTTTTACTGGGGACTGGTCTCGTAGGCATCCTCTGCCCAGCCCATACCAAAATTCCAGACTCCAGGAGGAAAGCAGATCTTCAACATAAGCCACACTCTTTGTATATACATTTTGGGCATGGTGAGTCATTCTTTCTAGAGAATGGTGGGAATCCTAAAATCCAAGTCCCCATATGCCAGCCAAAGGCCAATCTTGCAAGCAAGCTTTTCTAAGAATAGCAGTTTTAGGCCTGCTATGTCAACTCTTTTTCTGCACACCATCTTTCCATAATCCTTTTGATATTTAAATGCAATTCTATTATGCCTTGCTTTATTTAGTTTGTTCTCAGTTAAAATATTATCAATTATTTCTATGAAAATTTTCACTTTTCATCTTGGTCACCCTCATTTGGACTCTGGCTTGATTATTTTCCTCTTAAAACAAGACACCAAAAATGAAAAATAATATTTCAGGCATAATTTCACCAGAAGCAGGACATTACATTTGTATTAATAGAATAAAATGTTTTTTTAAAACTGCATTACTAATGGCTCATGTTTTACACTGAATACAGAACTTGAATTCTCTGACATTATATTTATAATCCCATTAACACATTTTAGTTTAAGCACAATGCTCCTATCTATCAAAATGATTTTGAGTTGTAATTTTATCTTCTGTCACAGGTTGACTGTTCCTTCTAGCTTCCTGTCATGTGAAAATGATTAACAAGAGTTCTGGAGCCAAACTATCTCAATTCAAATCATAGTACTACTACTTACTAGTAATGTGATCTTGGGTAAGTTAGCATAAATCTGTGTGTCTCAGTAACCTTATTTGTAAAAACTAGGAATAATAATCCTATCTATCTCATAGTTGTTCAATGAAATGAATGAGATAATACATATGATAAGCCTAATATGATGTCTGGTAGGATTTGCACTCAAAACAACTTCCAGAGCCTGTATTCTTACCCATTCCACTATATACTGCCTCTCAGCATGTGGTAACATGTGGCTCACAGGAATGATTCCTTTCAGATGCCAGATGTTGTATGTTGACTGTGTTTCTTGGAAGCTTAGACATCCATTATTTTCATATGTTCTTCCTAAAAACAATGAAGAGCAATCTCCCCAATTCTACAGGTGGAGAAGTGATTTGCTCAAGGTCAATAGGAACATGTGAAAGAGAACTGGATTTCAGCTTGACTACTCAATAGCTCTGTGAATCTATAATCTCCCTGAGCTTCGCTTGATTGTAAAATATAAGTAACAGTAACATCTCTTAGAAGAAGTAAAGAAATATATGTTTGGAAAGCATCTAACAAAAATTTGGATAAAAAGTGTTCAGTAAAGAGGCGATCAAGATGGCGATGTGAGTAGGGCGGTGGAAATCTCCTCCCCAAATCACATATATTTTGAAAATACAGCAAATACAACTATTCCTAAAAGAGAAACCAGAAGATACAGTACAACAGCCAGGGTACATCTACATGTGTGAGAACTCAGCATCTCACGAAAAGGGTAAGATACAAATCCGTGCCCTATCGGGACCTAAGCACTCCCCTACCCCAGCTCACCAGTAGGAGGAAAAGAATCAGAGTTGGGGGTGGGGAGTGGAAGCACAGGACTGCTAAATAACCAGCCCTAGTAATCTGCACCAGGAGCACAGACACACAGTGCATGGTGTACTGGATATTAGAGAAATGGAAAAGTAAAATCTTTTTCCATGGAGACTGCAAGCGGGTCCCCACAGCTGGCTCCCCTGGGACAAAAGAAAAGCAGGCACTTTAAAAGTCTTAAAGGGACAAGGGTTTAACAGGTGGATAAAATCATCATGGCACACTCAGCCCAGCAGGCTGGGAATCGTAAGGAACATCAGGCATCCTAACCCTCTGGGTGGCAATAAAGCTCCGAAGCCCCTCACAGCGATAAGCAGACTACTGTTCATTTCCCCCAATCGGCACTGCAAGCAAACTGGCAGACCCGCCATTGCTGCGGACCAGTCAGAAGTAGCCTCGCCCACAGCAACCACACAGAGTCTTCTCCCAGTGTACAGCTAACTGGACCAGACCCAGAGGCTGCCACCAGCATGCAGCTGCCCGGCACAGACAGACGAAGCTGGCGCAAAGTCCAGAAGGCACAAAGGGGCGCTGTTCTTACAGGAGAACACATGCCATGTGCCTGTGACCTGGGGCAGAGCCCTAGGCCATCCCGAGGGCCGCCCCACCCATGGCAGTTCAGGGAATTAACCCAGAGAGTACTCCCTGTGTGCAGGAAACTGGTACAAGCAGCTGAGAAGGGCAAAGTGACCAGCAAGCAGGAAGGGACTTTGTTCTCCTAGCTGACACACACGCCACTTGCTGGTGATCACTTCTATTGCCATGAAAAGGCAGAAGAACGAGGTCCAGTCCAAAATTACTCAAACAACACCAGAGAGAGGGCCTGGCGAGATAGATATAATCAATATTCCTGAAAAACAATTCAAAAATAAAAGTCATAAACATGCTGATGGAGCTGCAGAGAAATATGCAAGGGCTAAGGGATGAAGTTTGGAGGGAGATAACGGAAAAAACAATCAATGGAAGGACTTAAGAGCAGACTGGATGAGGTGCAGGAGACTGTTAAGGGAATAGAAACAGAGAACAGGAATACAGACAAGCTGAGTCAGAGAGAGATAAAAGTACCTCTAGGAATGAAAGAATATTAAGAGAACAGTGTGACCAATCCAAATGGAACACTATTCACATAATATGGATACCAGAAGAAGAAGAGAAACAAAAAGAATAGAAAGTGTCTTTGAAGAAATAATTGCTAAAATCTTCCCCAAGCTGGGGAAGGAAATAGTCTCTCAGAACATGAAAGCCCACAGATCTCCTAACACAAGGACCCAAGGAGGACAACACCAAGACATATGGTAATTAAAATGGTAAAGGACAAAGACAAGGACAGGGTACTAAAGGCAGCCAGAGAGAGAAAAAAGATCACCTACAAAGGAAAACCCACCAGACTATCATCAGACTTCTCAATAGAAACCTTACAGGCGAGAAGAGAATGGCATGATATATTTAATGCAATGAAACAGAAGGGCCTTGAACCAAGAATACTGTATCCAGCAAGATTATCATTTAAATTTGAAGGAGGAATCAAACAATTTCCAAATAAGCAAAAGATGAGGGAATTTGCCTCCCACAAACCACTTCTACAGAGTATTTTAAAGGGACTGCTCCAGATGGAAGTACTCCCAAGACTAAACAGATGTCACCAGAGAAAATAAAATCACAGCAAAGAAAGCAGACCAACCAAATACTAACTAAACGCAAAAAATAAAATCATCTATCCACAAAAGCACTCAAGGGAAACACAAAAGAGTACAGAATAAAACACCTAACACATAAGAGTGGAGACAAAGAATAAGAAGGGAGAGAAAAAGAGATTCATCATATTGTGTTTATAATAGAATAATAAATGAGTTAAAGTTAGATGGTTAGATAGTAAAGAAGCTACCCTTGAACCTTTGGTAACCATGAATCCAAAGCCTGCAATGGCAGAAGTACATATCTGTCGATAATCACCCTAAAGGTAAAAGGACTGAGTGCACCAATCAAAAGACACAGAGCAACAGAATGGATAAAAAAGCAAGACCCATTTATATGCTGCTTACAGGAGACTCACCTCAAACCCAAAGACATAAACAGACTAAAAGTGAAGGGATGGAAAAAGATATTTCATGCAAACAATAGGGAGAAAAAAGCAGGTGTTGCAGTACTTGTATCAGACAAAATAGACTTCAAAACAAAGAAAGTAACAAGAGACAAAGAAGGACATTACATAATGATAAAGGGCTCAGTCCAACAAGAGGATATAGCCATTATAAACTTATATGCACCCAATACAGGAGCACCGATATATGTGAAACAAACACTAACAGAATTAAAGGAGGAAATAGAATGCAATGCATTCATTTTGGGAGACTTCAACACACCACTCACTCCAAAGGACAGATTAACTAGACAGAAAATAAGGACACAGAGACACTGAACAACACACTAGAACAGATGGACCTAACAGACATCTACAGAACTCTACACCCAAAAGTAGCAGGATACACATTCTTCTCAAGTGCACATGGAACATTTCCAAGAAGAGACCACATACTAGGCCACAAAAAGAGCCTCAGTAAATTCAAAAAGATTGAAATTCTACCAACCAACTTGTCAGATCACAAAGGTATAAAAATAGAAATAAATTGTACAAAGAAAACAAAAAGGTTCACAAACACATGGAGGCTTAACAACATGCTCCTAAATAATCAATGGATCAATGACCAAATTCAAACAGAGATCAAGCAATATATTGGGACAAATGACAACAACAGCACAAAGCCCCAACTTCTGTGGGATGCAGCAAAGGCAGTTCTAAGAGGAAAGTATATAGCAATCCAGGCCTATATAAAGAAGGAAGAGCAATACCAAATGAATAGTCTAAGTCACAATTATTGAAACTTGAAAAAGAAGAACAAATGAGGCCCAAAGTCAGCAGAAGGAGGGTCATAATAAAGATCAGAGAAGAAATAAATAAAATTGAGAAGAATAAAACAATAGAAAAAATCAATGAAACCAAGAGCTGGTTCTTTGAGAAAATAAACAAAATACATAAACCCCTAGCCAGACTTATTAAGAGAAAAAGAGAATCTACACACATAAACAGAATCAAATGAGAAAGAAAAAATCATGACAGACACCACAGAAATACAAAGAATTATTAGAGAACACTATGAAAATCTATATGCTAACAAGCTGGATAACCTAGAAGAAATGGACAACTATCATGAAAAATATAACCTTGCAAGACTGACCAAGGAAGAAACAGAAAATCTAAACAGACCAATTATCAGCAACAAAATTAAATCGGGAATCAAAAAACTACCAAAGAACAAAAGCCCTGGAACAGATGGATACACCACTGAATTTTATCAGACATATAGAGAAGACATAATACCCATTCTCTTTAAAGTTTTCCAAAAAATAGAAGAGGAGGGAATACCTGCAAATTCATTCTAGGAAGCCAGCATCACTCTAATACCAAAACCAGGCAAAGACACCACAAAAATAGAAAATTACAGACCAATATCCCTCATGACCATAGATGCAAAAAATACTCAACAAAGTATTAGCAAACCGAATTCAAAAGTACATCAAAAAGATCATACACCGTGATCAAGTGGGATTCATCTCAGGGATGCAAGGATGGTACAACATTTGAAAATTCATCAACATCATCTACCACCTGTATAAAAAGAAGGATAAAAACCACATGATCATCTCCATTGATGCTGAAAAAGCATTTGACAAAATTCAACATCCATTCATGATAAAAACTCTCAACAAAATGCATATAGAGGGCAAGTACCTCAACATAATTAAGGCCATATAAGATAAAACCACAGCCAACATCATACTTAACAGTGAGAAGTTGAAAGCTTTTCACCTAAGATCAGGAAAAAGACAGGGAGGCCCACTCTCTCCACTTTTATTCAACATAGTGCTGGAGGTCCTAGCCATGGCAGTCAGACAACACAAAGAAATAAAAGGCATCCAGATTGGTAAGGAAGAAGTCAAACTGTCACTATTTACAGATGACATGATATTGCACATAAAAAAAACCCTAAAGAATCCACTCCAAAACTACTAGATCTAATATCAGAATTCAGCAAAGTTGCAGGATACAAAATTGATACACTGAAATCTGTTGCTCTCATATACATTAATGATGAACTAGCAGAAAGAGAAATAAGGAAAACAATTCCATTCACAATAGTATCAAAAAGAATAAAATGCCTAGGAATAAACCTAACCAAGGAAGTGAAAGACCTATACTCTGAAAACTACAAGACACTCTTAAGAGAAATTAAAAGAGGACACTAATAAATGGAAATTCATCCCATGCTCTTGGCTAGGAAGAATTAATATCATCAAAATGGCCATCCTGCCTAAAGCAATCTACAGATTCAATGCAATCCTTATCAAAATACAGACAGAATTCTTCAACAAACTGGAAGAAATAGTTCTAAAATTCATATGGAACCATAAAATACCCCGAATAGCCAAAGTAATCCTGAGAAGGAAGAATAAAGCAGGGGGGATATTACTTTCCAATTCCCAACTTCAAGCTCTACTACAAAGCCACATTAATCAAGACAATTTGATACTGGAATAAGAACAGACCCACAGACCAGTGGAACAGAATAGAGAGTCCAGATATTAACCCAAATGTATATGGTCAATTAATATATGATAAAGGAGCCATGGATATACAATGGGGAAATGACAGCCTCTTCAACAGCTGGTGTTGGCAAACCTGGACAGCTACATGTAAGAGAATGAAACTGCATCGTTGTCTAACCCCATATACAAAAGTAAATTCAAAATGGATCAAAGACCTCAATGTAAGTCATGAAACCTAGAAAAAAACATAGGCAAAAATCTCTTGGACATAAACATTAGCAACTTCTTCATGAACATATCTTCTTGGAGGAAATATAGGCAAAAATCTCTTGGACATAAACATAAGCAACTTCTTCATGAACATATCTTCTTGGAGGAAATATAGGCAAAAATCTCTTTGACATAAACATTAGCAACTTCTTCATGAACATATCTCCTTGGGCAAGGGAAACAAAAGCAAAAATGAACAAGTAGGACTATATCAAGCTGAAAAGCTTCTGTACAGCAAAGTACACCATCAATAGGACAAACAACAAAAAGTCATCCTACAGTATGGGAGAATATATTCATAAATGACATATCCGATAAAGGGTTAACATCCAAAATATATAAAGAGCTCACCCACCTAAACAAACAAAAAGCAACTAATTCAATTAAAAAATGGGTAGAGGATCTGAACAGACACTTCTCCAAGGAAGAAATTCAGATGGCCAACAGGCATATGAAAAGATGTTCCACATCACTAATCATCAGAGAAATGCAAATTGAAACTACAATGAGATATCACCTCCCACCAATTAGGATGGCCACCATCCAAAAGACAAACAATAACAAGTGTTGGCGAGGATGTGGAGAAAGGGGAACCCTTCTACACTGCTCGTGGGAATGTAAACTAGTTCAACCATTGTGGAAAGCAGTATGGAGGTTCCTCAAAAATCTCAAAATAGAAATACTGTTTGACCCAGGAATTCCACTTGTAGGAATTTACCCTAAGAATGCAGGAGCCCAGTTTGAAAAAGACATAAGCACCTCTATGTTTATCGCAGCACTATTTACAATAGCCAAGAAATGGAAGCAACCTAAGTGTCCATCAATAGATGAATGGATAAAGAAGATGTGGTACATATACACAATGGAATATTATTCAGCCATAAGAAGAAAACAAATCCTATCATTTGCAACAACATGGGTGGAGCTAGAGGGTAATATGCTCAGTGAAATAAGCCATGTGGAGAAGGACAAGTATCAAATGATTTCACTCATCTGTGGAGTATAAGAACAAAGCACAAACTGAAGGAACAAAACAGCAGCAGAATCCAGAACCCAAGAATGGACTGACAGTTACCAAAGGGAAAGGGACTGGGGAGTATGGGTGGGAAGGAAGAAATGAGGGGGAAAAAGGGGCATTACAATTAGCACACATAATGTAGCGAGGGGACACGGGGAAGGCAGTACAACACAGAGAAGACAAGTAGTGATTCATATATAGCATCTTACTACACTGGTGGACAGTGACTGTAATGGGGTATGTGGTGGGGTCTTGATGATGGGGGGAGTCTAGTAACCATAATGTTGCTCATGTAATTGTATATTAATGATACCAAAATTACAAAAAAAAATTTTTTTTAAGTGCTCAGTAAATGTTAGCTTCCGCCTTTCTTCCTTCTCCTATTTGTGCCTCCTGACACAGTATTCTTTCCAAACACCATGCTGTTACTTTCAAATACTCTCTCACCAACTGTGTTAACAGATGGATGGCAAAGAACATGATTTTTTGGTGATTACCATGTGATACCAAGTGAAACCTCAGTGAAGTCCAGTTATATTATATAATTTTAAGTATAACAAACCTCCTCCCTTTTGTCCATATGGTCTATCACTTTATCAAAGTAGAAAATAAAACTGGTCTACCAACATTTGTTCTTCATAAAATTATGCTTAATGTTCCCCAATACCTTCTGTTCTTTTAGGTAACTGCCAAATGAGTTATTTGACTGGTTGCAGTTTTTGACCAGGTATTACTTAAAAATTGATCTCATCATTTCCAAAGTTATCTTTTTCCCCTTAAAAAAAAAGTATGCCTTTTTGGGTCATCACATACTTCTCCTATTCACCATAATGTCAAAAATAAAAGCTAATAGGTTCTTTTCTCTCACATTTGCATAGAAGGAATATCTAATATCAAATCATAAGCACTATTCATGTCAAATGTGGCCAAAGCAATTAGTATTTCTTGTCAACTGGGTGGCATTTTCTTATGAAAAGATAAAAATGGTAGGAGGTAGCATGGTGTCTTATGAAGCAAAACTGCTGAATAATCCTTTTTTTCGGGGATAGCAAGGATATCATGAAGCATATCCTCTTGGCTTCCACATATCATTTAAAATACTCCCATGTCTTAAAGTAGATGTTAAAAGCCAAAGGAACTTTTCAATCAAATGTTGACTTCTGAAATCCACCACTTCCCCAAAAAGCTAAAGGGCATAATGGGAGGCCACAATCAAAAAAGCACCACAGAGAAAAGTGGTACCATGTGCCTGGCAGAATGAAGGTTCACTGCCAATTTCCAACACTATGAATTCATTACCTTTTCAAAGCCAAAAATGAGGTTTGGACAGGAGCAGCTTTTCAAAGTAGCTTTTGCTGCGGTCTAGTAACTAATATAAATATGCTGAGGAGGTGGTGAAGTAGAGGCAATGTCTAGGAATAAAAATTTGACCTATCATTTGATTTGCTAAAAAATGCATTGAGCTGAAAACAAGATATTTTGCTTCATTTATTCAGTCTTTCCTGAGCTAACTTTATAAAAAGGAGAGGGGAATTATACTTTTGGTGAGTAAGTTTAGCCATCTATAAATGAAAATATTATTTGTTCTACTACTCTCATGAATCTGACAGGATAAATGAAATAACACCTGTTAAAACACTGTTAAAGAGTCAGAAGGGCCTGGAGATGCTTCTGGAAGGAATACCACGATGGCTGCCCAAGGGGAACCCCACATCCAGTTCATATTTGTATTGGTTGGTGATGGTGGTACTGGTGAAATGTCATCTGACAGCTGAATTTGAAAACTGGAAACATTATCCTGTAAAATCACTAAGATCTTTGTCATTATACACCAATAATATTTCAATATTATTGCAAAGAGTTTTCAGTTTGTTTTTTTTTCCTGAAATTTGACATTTATGTATTTTGATGTTTTTTGTTTTAATTTTGGTATCATTAATGTACAATTACATGAGCAACATTATAGTTACTAGACTCCCCCCTTTATCAAGTCCTCCCCACACATCCCATTACAGTCACTGTCCATCAGCATAGTAAGATGCTATAGAATCACTACTTGTCTTCTCTGTGTTGTACTGCCTTCCCCGTGTCCCCTCGCTACATTATGTGTGCTAATTGTAATGCCCCTTTTTCCCCCTCATTCCTTCCTTCCCACCCATACTCCCCAGTCCCTTTCCCTTTGGTAACTGTCAGTTCATTCTTGGGTTCTGGATTCTGCTGCTGTTTTGTTCCTTCAGTTTTTCTTTGTTCTTATACTCCACATATGAGTGAAATCATTTGATACTTGTCTTTCTCTGCCTGGCTTATTTCACTGAGCATATTACCCTCTAGCTCCTCCCATGTTGTTGCAAATGATAGGATTTGTTTTCTTCTTATGGCTGAATAATATTCCATTGTGTATATGTACCACATCTTCTTTATCCATTCATCTATTGATGGACACTTAGGTTGCTTCCATTTCTTGGCTATTGTAAATAGTGCTGCGATAAACATAGAGGTGCTTATGTCTTTTTCAAACTGGGCTCCTGCAATCTTAGGGTAAATTCCTACAAGTGGAATTCCTGGGTCAAACGGTATTTCTATTTTGAGTTTTTTGAGAGACCTCCATACTGCTTTCCACAATGGTTGAACTAGTTTACATTCCCACGAGCAGTGTAGGAGGGTTCCCCTTTCTCCACATCCTTGCCAACATTTGTTGTTGTTTGTCTTTTGGATGTTGGCCATCCTAACTGGTGTGAGGTGATGAGTTTTCAGTTTTAAATAAACAGGTTTATAAATAAGGTTCCCTTCCCATTATTGACACTCAAACTAAAATATTTTTTAAATTAATAAAAAAGAAAAACAACACTCATATTCTTATCCCATTAGATATCTCAACTTACTTCATCTCCCTTCAAAACTTCAGTGCCATCAAATTCACGGGTCTGATTTGTCTTCACTGACACCTCTCTCTCTAAGCTGGCTAATTTTTCCTTTGCTTCCTGAAGTTCCTCCGCTTTGGCTTCTTTTTTACGAGAGGTGATGGATGCCTAATTAAGCATTAAAAATATTAACAAAATAAGACATACAATCAACTTTCTTCATGTTGTGAAATTATCTATTTTTTACATTTTATCAAGCTCAATTTTTAATATCTGGCTACTCCTGACCAATACTCTTGCCCTACTGTCCGTGATCACCAGTTAAATATTTAGTGTAAGTATGCAATGTATACTGAATATCAACCTAAGAACATTCTGGAAGACAAAAGTTCTGAAAATATAGGACATATCAGTAGAGAAACAAAAATGCAATTATAATAAAAATATAACATTGTCAAGTAATACTTAAATACTAATAATGAAAATACATTCTAGGTAGGTAAACAGAAGATAACACTAAGTCTATTGTTTTTCTGCATGGTGGGTATCCTTTCACTGGAAGAAAACAAAAATGCTTTATTCTCAAAACTACAATACAGATCATCTTATCTTACATAAATTTATTTTTGAAATGAAATATGATAGCATTTATTATATTGGGGCATTCTATTAATTAAAATGCAGGTTCAAAATCAAACATCTGACTCAGCAGAATTATGCTAATGTTAACACAAGTGAATACTAGTTACCAACTCTTAAGGGATTTCCTTAAATGAACCATGGCTGTGCTAGTTTAAGAAAAACATTGGTTAAACTGTCTTCTTAAGTGAAATAATACTTTCACTTAATATTTTCATCAAACAAATTTGAAAGAAAGGGAAAATTGTTAGTGCAAACCGTTTAAAAATTCTACTGTTCTACCTGTTTAAAAAATGAAAAGATAGGTGATGAAGGAATGTTTCTCTCTATAGAATTATTCCAGCCAAAAAAAGAGAGAAGGAATGATAAGAGTACCAGAACTGTGTAGGAATTGATGGTATATTTCCTTAACATAATATAAGCCTTGGTTCAAACTAGGGTCTTACTTAAAAGGGAAACAGAAGGGTATCTCCCATTAAAATCTAGAATAAGATAAAAATGCCCACTACTTTCAATACAACTTAATATTGTGTTGAAGGTATCTGCTCATAACATTAGATAAGAAAAAGCAACTAGAAGCATAGAATTTGAAAGGAAAAATTACAATTTTCATGCTATATGATTATGTACCTAAAAAAAAAAAAGAATCCCTGTGATAATTATAGTAAACAAAACAACAGCTTTCATAGATTAACAAATCAGTCAGAAGACATAAGGAAATAAAAGCTCTGTATTAGAACAGCAAGAAATAAAAATATTTTTGAGAGAACTATTATGAGGAAAACTATTAAACACTCTTGAAAGACAAAGAAATGAACTAGAGCAAATGAAAAGACATACCATGTTTTTAGGAAGACACTATCACAAAGAAGTAAATTCTGAGGTAATCGTAAATACAAAGCAACCCAAATAATTCTAAAAATTGTACTTTTTTTCCTAGAATTAGACAAAAGTTGATAATGAAGCTTATTTGGAAGAATATATAGACAAGAATTGTAAAGAAAATGCTGTAGAGGTGAAGCAATTGGGGATGAAGGCTACTTTTATTAGATATTAGAACTTGATTATAAAACTTCGATAGATAAAAGTTAGTAAGAGTACATGAATAGACAGACCAATAGAACAAGACAAAATCTAGAAATAAATCAAACAGCATTTTAAAATTTAAAATAAAACAAACGGTAAAAGAAAGCATTACCCTTTGATGTAGATTTCACTTCTGGGAACACATCCATTTTGGAAAAATGAACTTTTCACTAACCTGTACTGGGACAACTGGATAACTGGATAGCCACATACAGTAAATACCATACACCATAAAAAATCCTAAATTGATCAAAGATTTAAATATAAAAATTAAATCACATTAGTCCAAAAAAGATAATTTGAATAAATTTCTCTGTAACTTCAAGGGGGAAAAATGTTCCTAACTATGACTTAAAATCTGAAATAAGAAGATAAATTATTGGGGGTGGAGCCAAGATGGCAGCATGAGTAGAGCAGCGGAAATCTCCTTCCAAAACCACATATATTTCTGAAAATATAACAAAGACAACTCTTCCTAGAATAGAGACCAGAGGACTCAGGAAAACATACAGACCACATCCACACCTGCGAGAACCCAGTGCCTTGCGAAGGGGGTAAGATACAAGCCCCAGCCCAGCGGGACCCGAGCACTCCTCACCCCAGCTCCTTGCGGGAGGGGGAGTCAGAGCGGGGAGGGAGAGGGAGCCCAGGACTGCTAAACACCCAGCCCCAGCCATCCGGACCAGAGCGCAGACACAGTGCATGCGTGGGGTCCTGGATACTAGAGAAACAGGACAGCAAGACCTGTGAGCGGGTCCCTGAGGCCGGTGCCCAGGAACAAAGAAAAGCGAGCAGCTTTTTTTTTTTTTAATTATTAATTTAAATTTATTTTTTTTTTGCGAGTGCTTTTTGGAAGTCTTAAAGGGACAGGGACCCCAAAACCAGACGGAAGCATCCTGGGACACTTAGTCCAGCAGCAGGGAATCTGGGGATCTCTGGGCACTCTAACCCCCTAGGCAGCAGGGAGCACGGAGACCCCTCACGGAGATAAATAGCCTCCCGGCCGCTCCCCCTCCAACACGGCTCCACCATATCGGAGCAGGAGCCCAAGGCAAGCCACGCCCACAGCAACCACAAAGATAAACTGCATAGCAGCCGGGCAGGAATAAGAAGCCCTGTCTGCGCGCAGCTGCCCAACACAAACCACTAGAGGTCGCTGTTCTCCCAGGAGAGGAAGGCCACAAACCAACAAGAAGGAAAGTTCTTCCAGCCGTCACTCGTGCCAGCTCTGCAAACTATCTCTATGACCATGAAAAGGCAAAATTACAGGCAGACAAAGATCAGAGTCAACACCCTAGAAGGAGACAGACCTAACCAGTCTTCCTGAAAAAGAATTCAAAATAAAAATCATTAACATGCTGACGGAGATACAGAGAAATATACAAGAGCTAAGGGATGAAGTCCGGAGGGAGATTACAGATGCCGGGAAAGAGATTACAGAAGTGAAACAAACTCTGAAAGGATTTATGAGCAGAATGGATAAGATGAAAGAGGCCATTGATGGAATAGAAACCAGAGAACAGAAACGCATAGAAGCTGACATAGAGAGAGATAAAAGGATCTCCAGGAATGAAACAATATTAAGAGAACTGTGTGACCAATCCAAATGGAACAATATCTGCATTATAGGGGTACTAGAAGAAGAAGAGAGAGAAAAAGGGATAGAAAGTGTCTTTGAAGAAATAATTGCTGAAAACTTCCCCAAACTGGGGGAGGAAATAATCAAACAGATCATGGAAATAGACAGAACTTCCAACAGAAAGGACCCAAGGAGGACAACACCAAGACACATAATAATTAAAATGGCAAAGATCAAGGACAAGGAAAGAGTTTTAAAGCAGCTAGAGAGAAAAAGGTCACCTATAAAGGAAAACCCATCAGGCTATCATCAGACTTCTCGACAGAAACCTTACAGGCCAGAAGAGAATGGCATGATATATTTAATGCAATGAAACAGAAGGGCCTTGAACCAAGGATACTGTATACAGCACGATCATCATTTAAATATGATGGAGGGATTAAACAATTCCCAGACAAGCAAAAGTTGAGGGAATTTGCCTCCCACAAACCACCTCTACAGGGTATTTTAGAGGGACTGTTCTAGACGGGAGCACTCCTAAAACTAAACAGATGTCACCAGAGAAAATAAAATCACAGCAAAGAAAGCAGACAAACCAAATACTAACTAAAGGCAAAAAAATAAAATCAACTACCCACTAAAAGCAGTTAAAGGAAACACGAAAGAGCACAGAATAAAACAACCAACATATAAAGAATAGAGGAGGAGGAATAAGAAGGGAGGGAAGAAAAGAATCTCCAGATAGTGTATATAACAGCTCAATAAGCGAGCTAAGTTAGGCAGTAAGATACTAAAGAGGCTAACCTTGAACCTTTGGTAACCACGAATCTAAACCTGCAATGGCAATAAGTACATATCTTTCAATAGTCACCCTAAATGTAAATGGACTGAATGCACCAATCAAAAGACACAGAGTAATAGAATGGATAAAAAAGCAAGACCCATCTATATGCTGCTTACAAGAAACCTCAAACCCAAAGACATGCACAGACTAAAAGTCAAGGGATGGAAAAACATATTTCAGGCAAACAACAGAGAGAAGAAAGCAGGGGTTGCAGTACTAATATCAGACAAAATAGACTTCAAAAAAAAGAAAGTAACAAGAGATAAAGAAGGACATTACATAATGATAAAGGGCTCAGTCCAACAAGAGGATATAACCATTATAAATATATATGCACCCAACACAGGAGCACCAGCATATGTGAAACAAATACTAACAGAACTAAAGGGGGAAATAGATTGCAATGCATTCATTTTAGGAGACTTCAACATGCCACTCACCCCAAAGGATAGATCCACAGCACAGAAAATAAGTAAGGACATGGAGGCACTGAAGAACACAGTAGAACAGATGGACCTAATAGACATCTATAGAACTCTACATCAAAAAGCAAAAGGATATACATTCTTCTCAAGTGCACATGGAACATTTTCCAGAACACACCACATACTAACTCACAAAAAGAGCCTCAGTAAATTTCAAAATATTTGAAATTCTACCAACCAACTTTTCAGACCACAAAGGTATAAAACTAGAAATAAGTTCTACAAGGAAAACAAAAAGGCTCACAAACACATGGAGGCTTAACAACATCCTCCTAAACAATCAATGGATCAACGAACAAATTAAAATAGAGATCAAGGAATATATGTAAACAAATGACAATAACAACACAAAGCCCCAACTTCTGTGGGACGCAGCGAAAGCAGTCTTAAGAAGAAAGTATATAGCGATCCAGGCACACATGAAGAAGGATGAACAATCCCAAATGAATAGTCTAACATCACAATTATCAAAACTGGAAAAAGAAGAACAAATGAGGCCTAAAGTCTACAGAAGGAGGGACATAATAAAGATCAGAGAAGAAATAAATAAAATTGAGAAGAATAAAACAATAGCAAAAATCAATGAATGAAACCAAGAGCTGGTTCTTTGAGAAAATAAACAAAATATGTAAGCCTCCAGCCAAACTTATTAGGAGAAAAAGAGAATCAACACAAATCAACAGAATCAGAAATGAGAATGGAAAAATCACGACAGACTCCACAGAAATACAAAGAATTATTAAAGACTACTATGAAAACCTATATGCCAACAAGCTGGAAAACCTAGAAGAAATGGACAACTTCCTAAAAAATACAACCTTCCAAGACTGACCAAGGAAGAAACACAAAAGTTAAACAAACCAATTATGAGCAAAGAAATTGAAACGGTAATGAAAAAACTACCCAAGAACAAAACCCCCGGGCGGATGGATTTACATCAGAATTTTATCAGACATACAGAGAAGACATAATACCCATTCTCCTTAAAGTTTTCCAAAAAATAGAAGAGGAGGGAATACTCCCAAACTCATTCTATGAGGCCAACATCACCCTAATACCAAAACCAGGCAAAGACCCCACCAAAAAAGAAAATTACAGACCAATATCCCTGATGAATGTAGATGCAAAAATATTCAATAAAATATTAGCAAACCAAATTCAAAAACATATCAAAAGGATCATACACCATGACCAAGTGGGATTCATCCCAGGGATGCAAGGATGGTACAACATTCGAAAATCCATCAACATCATCCACCACATCAACAAAAAGAAAGACAAAAACTACATGATCATCTCCACAGATGCTGAAAAAGCATTTGACAAAATTCAACATCCATTCATGATAAAAACTCTCAGCAAAATGGGTATAGAGGCAAGTACCTCAACATAATAAAGGCCATATATGATAAACCCACAGCCAGCATTATACTGAACAGCGAGAAGCTGAAAGCATTTCCTCTGAGATCGGGAACAAGACAGGGATGCCCACTCTCCCCACTGTTATTTAACATAGTACTGGAGGTCCTAGCCACGGCAATCAGACAAAACAAAGAAATACAAGGAATCCAGATTGGTAAAGAAGAAGTTAAACTGTCACTATTTGCAGATGACATGATATTGTACATATTGTACTGCTGCAACATCTACAGGAGAAAAGATGGGCTGTGAACAGCACTGAGGTTCAGGGACCTTGTTTGTCAGTCAAATTCTTGGGGGTCAACTGGTTGGGTAAGATTGAAGTTATACCAGAATCAGTCATAGATAAAGTCCAGGCCTTTCCTATCCCTACAACTGTGGCATTGTTACAGGAGTTTGGGGGTCTTCTAGGCTACTGGAGAGTGTTCATCCTGCACTTGGCACAAATTTTGAAGCCCTTATACAATTTAGTGCAAAAGGGCACCAGGTGGGATTGGAATGAAACATATGCATCTGTCTTTACTACAGCAAAAGGTTGGACTGGAATGAGACATGAGCATCTGCCTTTACTACAGCAAAATGGGCAGTTAAAGCTGTGTAGGCCTTGAGTGTGACAGACCCATCTAAGGCCCTGTGAGCTAGATGTTCCTGTGACTGAAGATGGTTATGGCTGGGGCCTCTGGCAGCAGCTTGAATGAATTCGCTTACTTATTAGATTCTGGCTGCACCTCTGGAAAGGAGCAGAGGTAGTGTACACCTTAAAAAAAAATTGACTGCCATGTATCATGCCTTGCTGGCTACAGAACCCATCACTGGAATGGCCCTGATAAAAGTAATAGCCACCTATCCCATTGCAGGGTGGGTAAGAGACTGGACCCAAAAGCCATGGAGTGGTGTGGCAAATATACTATATTTGTATACCTATTTATACACCTATGCTGCCAAGTGGGGTGCATACATACAGCAGCACAGCATCCTCTCTACTAGCCCCTTGACTGAAGAACTCCAACACTTATTGGGCCCTGCAAAAAATACTAGTGAAAGGCAGAAAAATTTACTTTAGAACCATTAGTAATAGAACCCTTATTGCGAGGGAAGAGCCCCTATACCTGAAGATGCATTATACACAGATGGCTCCAGCCATGGGCAGCCCCTAAAATGGAGGGCTGTAGTTCTCCATCCTAAGACTGAGACAATATGGATGGAAGATGGTGAGGGGAAAAGCAGTCAATGGGCAGAGTTATGGGCTTGTGTGGCTTGTGATTAGCCAGGAGCCCTCCCCAATAGTTGTCTGCACTGACACCTGGGCCATCTACTGAGGCTTTACTCTGTGGTACCATGCCAACCTGGTTGGTCACTGACCCCTTCTGGGGCAAAATCTGTGGCAAGACTTATGGGTCTGTGGTCAGACTAAAACAGTTACAGTATATCACGTGGCAGATCATTTGCTGTTGGCATCCCCAGGAAATGATGAAGCACATGAATTGGCCCAGGTATGCTGGCCAGAAGGAAAGCCTGCCTCTGATGTGGCCCAATGATCATCGTTTGTTGCATGCAGGGCAAAAGACAATGTGGGCTGTAGCCCATGGTGAGGCTTGCCTTTGACCTTTGAAGAAGTCAGCAGAGCCCAGCAGGAGTGTATCATATGCTCTAAAAGGGACTTACACCGAAATCCACAGCAACATGGGACAAAAGCTAAGGAGCCAATACCCCTCATCAGGTGGCAGATAGACTATATAGGGCCTCTACCCATGTCAGAAGGGTACCAATATGCCATGACTTGTGTAGACACAGCTACTGGACTTCTGTTTGCTTTTCCTATATGTTGTGCAGTCCAACAGATGACCAGAAGAGGCCTGGAGCATCTCTTTGCAGCCTATGGCTGACCACAGGCAATTGAGAGTGATCAAGGCACTTGAACTTGTACTGGACATGCACTATAAGAAGGGTGCAACACAGTGTGGAACACACAGCGGCTTAAGGAGCTGGGAGCTGGGTAGTTGCAGATCAACTCCATCACCATTAAGAGTGCTCCAGGGAACATGGATTTCCTGAAACTTCTGGCTTGCTGTACAGGTGGCAAAGCTGGCTTCAGAGAAAGCCTTCAGGCATAAAAATGTAGGTGCTGGTAGCTAGTGGCTGGACTAGTGTGCAGCCCAGTTGGTAAGGGTGAGGGAATATGGGTGGGGCACTGTGATGGGCTGAACTGTGCCCCCACCTAAAATCCCTATGTTTAACTCCTAACCCCCAGGACCTCAGCATGTGACTGTATTTGGAGATAGAGCCTTTAAAGATGTAACTAAGGTAAAATGAGGTCTTATGGGATGGATCTACTTCAACATGACTGGTGTCCTTACAAGAAGTGATTAGGACAGACACGCATAGGGGGAAGCCCATGTAGGAGTTCAGGGAGGAGAAGATGGCCATCTACAGGCCAAGGAGAGAGGCTCCCCAAACCAAACCAGATGATACCTTGATCTCAGATTTCCAGCCTCCAGAACTATGTGAAAAAACACTTCTGTTCGTGAGCCCCCCTGGTCTCTGGTATTTGGTTGTAGCAGCCCAAGCTGACTGATGCACATGGTGAGCTTGAGAGCAGTTCAAAGCTGTTTGCATCCCCCTTTCCCATCAGCACAGTGCAGGCACATGGTAGGTGCTCAATAAGTCATTTTTTATACATAACAAAGAAAAAAAAAGAAGAAGGGTGTAACAGTTATGAATCAACTGGAAGTTTCAGGTGCCATACAATCCTACTGCGGCAGGCATGATAGAGAGGCGTTTGCTAAAATCTGGACTGAAGTCAGACACCAATAGTCTATGGGGATGGTCAGTCCACTTATGGACAGTGCTATGGTGTTTTAACGAGAAACCCCGAAAGGGAACATTGAGCCTCATAGACATGCTAATGCATATTGCTGCCTCCCCTATACAACTGCAAATACAAACCAAGGAGAAATCATTGAAGCCAAGATTTGGCCGCCAGAATAATAACTTGCTGCCAGCACCAACTGCACTAAACCCTCGAGACTCCATTGAGTGGACATGGCCTTGGACATTTTGACACATGGACCAGTGATGGCTGGCCTTTCCTGGCACCTTGGGGAAAAGTTCTGGAAGCCGGCCTCCTGGGTATTTCTGGAGTAACAGTAGAGTGGCCCCCAAAGATCACAGGAGTATATAATAAATGGCCAGTAGGTAGGAGCATCTTACTGGGGAGTTTTGTTTGATCATTATGGCCAGTGCATACACCTCCAGTAGCACTATACATAGACCCCTCAGTAACCCCTGCAGGAAGAGGGGTGAAGGTATGGTATACTAGACCTGGACAGGACCCCCTTCCTGCCACAGTAATATCACAGGACCACTCTCTTGCATACATCCTACCTGATGGACAAGATTTGCCTATGTTGGTGTGATTAAAACATGTGTCTTATTGCTCTTAAGGTCTTTGTGGATTGGGCACACATCCTAGCAAAAGACTGCTACTCACTGGGGTTCATGGAGCTCCCTATCAGTACCACTACTAAGTGTGAGTCATGAACTCATCTGAGTAGAACTGGTTTTGAATATAGCTAGAATAACCTCCTCAGGCTTAAGGATTATTATAATTTTGTTACCTGTATCAAAATTTTGTTGTATCATAATTTTTGGTATTATCTGTATGTTGTTGTTATTCTCTGTTGCTGTTGTGGAATCTGATTACAATGCTCCAGTTTTCTCGCACAGAGACCTTTGAGGAAGACTGAGAATATGTAGAGTGTGAGGTGAGAGTCCTGGAGGGGTGCAGTGTGGGAAAGATTGAAGTTTCTATGGCCAGGATCCTCACCTGAACCTAAACAACTTTATGATGTAATTGGCCTGCTGCTAGGCTACTGCTTCCATACCTGTAGGCAGTAAGCTATTATTGACTGAGTCACTATACAAAGAGCTCTGCCCAGTGCTCTGGGTGGAGGCAGAGACGAAGGAGGATCACAGACCTGCAGATTGTTGGATGCAGACATAATTAATTCTAGTGCTTGACCTATCACTGGGAGAACAAACCTGGATAATAAACTCTTTTACCCCAAGAACATTCCATTGTCATTCTTTGGCCTCACTGAATCCATAGTGAACTTGTCCAGGGCTGGAACTCATTGGCAAGACATAAATATTGATGAGAGAAATCAGGACATTCATAAACTGTTGGTAGAACCATAAAATGTGACAGCTGCTTTGGAAAGCAGTCTGGCATTTCCTCAAAATGCTAAATACAGAATTAACACATGAATCAGCAATTTTACTCCTGGGAACACACTTAAGAGAAATGACAACATATTTCTACATAAAATCTTGTACAAGAATGTTCACAGAAGCATTATTCTTAATAGCCAAAAAGTAGGAATAACCCAAATACCATCAACTCATGAATGTATAAAAAAATGTGATATATCCAAACAAAGGAATATTATTCAGTTATAAAAAGGAATGAAGTACTGATACATGCTACAACATGGATGGACTTGAAAACAGCATGCTAAGTGAAAAAAGTTATTCACAAGGGACTACCTATGGTATGATTCCATTTATATAGAATGTCCATGACAGGCAAATCTATAAAGACGGTTTGGTCTCTGGTAGCTGCCTGGGGCTAGGGTTTTGGAGGTGGCAAGGGAAGTGACTGCTAATGGAGTCAGGGTTTCTTTCTGGAGTGATAAAAATGTTCTAAAATTGATTGTGGTGATGGTTGTGCAACTCTGTGAATGTACCATTGAACTGTACTTTAAATGGGTGAATACTATGTGGTATGTGAGTTGTATCTCAATAAAGATATAAAAAAAAGAAATAAAGATTATTTTACTATTCACTAGCATATATTGTTAAGAATTAAAAAAGCAGAGAATGAAAGTGTGATAATGTTCTTTCTGTACAAAGGGAGATACATGAAAATATATATATTACTTTTTAATGTAAGAAATTATAAAATTAAAAAAACAATTACTAGGGTGGATAGCACAGGAGATGTTAGAAACACTCTTGAATATTTCTTGTTTTTCAGATTTGATTTAGAATCATGTAAATATTATAATTATAAAACAAATTAATCCCCAAAAAGTAATCCCTAAAAACTGAAATGAACATATACATGTGTATGTAACATATGTAGTTTAATTTGTGATATTATCATGCAGATGAATTATTATTCTAAGTGACTTTATTTTAGTTTATTTTTAAATTATTATTTTTTTATTGAGGTACATACAAAATACACAAATCTTAGTATACAGCTCAAGAGTTTTGGCTTGTGTATGTACTCATGTAGCCATCACCTGGATCAAGATATCAAACATTCTCACTAATTTTTTTTCCCCTTCATCTATTTCACTCATCCCCATTTCCCCCTTTCCTACGGCAACCAACAGTCTGTTTTCTGTGTCTATGAGTGCATTTCTGCTTTGTTTGTTTTGGTTTTTAAATTCCACATATAAGTGAAATCATATGGTATATTCTAGGTGACTTCAAAAGAGTAAGAGTAATTTGGCTGTATTTCCCTACTGGGATCCTAAGGACAAACCAAACTAAAAACCATTTTCAGCAGTAATCATATTTTTGGTGGTAGTATTGGTACTTTTATTTTGAAACTGTTGTGTGTAAAGTGTGGATTACAGAAAATGATGAATTACACTGGTGCTAATAGAATAAAGCAAGTAATGAATTAAATTATGTTGGTGTCACCGAGAACCAAAATTTTCAGTGTGGGATAAGGAGAAAGATGTGAGATTGATGAGGTTAAGTAAAAACCCAGTAGTCCTTCAAAAAGGGATTCTGTGGCATCTTACTACACTGATGACAGTGACTGCAATGGGGTATGTCAGGGAACTTGATAATAAGGGTGAATGCAATAACCCGATTGTTTTTCTTGTGAAGCCTTCATAAGAGTGTATATCAATGATACCTTAATAAAATTGAAAAGAAAAGACAAAAAAAAAAACAGTAGTCCTCAATCTGAACTAGAATTAGGACTAACTCATGGTGCATGTCAGGACAAAGAAAAACTAATTCCTAGCTTTGTCCACTGAAAAGACCTTAAAACAATGGCTACCCCAGCAGCAATGAGAAGTCCTAATACCCAAATAGTGGTCTCAAAGTATCATTTCCTGCTAAAATATTAAGATTCAGAGAAAAGTCTAACTTCAGGTCTAGGGTAGGAAACGTAAAAGATGAGCCTGGAGATATCTTAATCATACCAGAAAGCAAGAGCATTATCAAAGACAAATAGAATCTTAAAAGGACTTGGAAGTTAACTTGAAAAGCCAAAATTGGGACAATTTAAGCATTATTAAGGAAAATGCTTGAAACTTATCAAATATGATTATATCTATGATTCATAATAACATTAGATTAACAAGCAACCAAGAAAAAAAAACTAATCCTAATTGATCACTTTTACTGCTGGAGGATGAAAATGAGTTGGGAGGAAAACAATTAATTTTGAAAACTGATAAAGATAATAATCAAGCATGTACCCTACCTTTCCTACAGGGATATATAGCTTAGGATAACCAAATGGTTGATGAAAGGACATTTCTCTTTATAGAAGTAGTACAGCTAATAAATGAAGGAATCATAGTATTAACATTTTGTAAACCCTCATGAAATTAATGGATAGGCAATGATAATCAATGGCTGCCAACATCATAAAAAAGGAAACAGCCAGACACAATTCCTCCAAATGAAAGTACATAATGCCATCTAGAAAGTAGTCTTCCCCCAAAATTATCAAACCAGAATCTGTTCAGATTTCTAGTTCTAATATATGGGAAATCCAGGAAACAGAGGAACATGTTAAAAGGACACTACAGGGTCATAATCAGTAAAATACAAACTATGGAAAATGCTACAGAATAAATAAATAAGTTTTTTCAATAAACAAATTGCAATAAAACTATTAAATAAATAAATAAGCAAAAAAGAGAACCTATAGATTAAAAGAGACTTAAGCATACTAACCAAATGTAATGTACGCATCTGGTACGGATCCTAATTAAAACAAAGCAACTAAAAGGGAAAGAGAGAGAGAAACAAAGAAAGGAAAGGAAATAGAGGAGAGAAGAGAAGTAAGGGAGGGAGGGAAGAAGGAAGGAAAGGAAACCATCAAGGAAATCTGAACATTGACTGGATATTTGCCAATATTTGGGATTAGATTTTTCAAATATGTTATATTATTATTAGGCTTTTTCAAAACCTTTTAGAGATATATTCTGAAGTATTTATAGGTGAAATCATATGAAGTCTAAGCTTTGCCTCAAAAGAATCCAGTTGAAGCTGGGGGTAGAGATGAAACAAGAATGGCCACAATTGCTCTAGCTTTGGGACACATGAGGGTTTACTGAACTATTTTCTCTACCTTTGCAAATGGTTGAAATGTTCCATTATAAAAAGGGTTTAAAAAATTCTAGTATCCATGAATAATGCTTTGTTATGTAGGTCAGCATTTTCTGAAGTTATAGAATGCTCTTTACACTAAACTCCTCCTACCTGGTTCTTTTCAGACAATCCAAGGCTTTCATTTGAATCTTTTGTCTAGAAATACATAACAACTTATATACACTCAATCTAATAGCTGTGGATAGAATGATAATGCCTTAGCACTAAAATATAATTTATTCTACACTTGTAAGCTAACTTTAAAGCTGAAAAAGCATACTGCTTTCAGTTCATTAAAGATTATATTTTTATTTATATCACTAAAGGTAAACTTTCATTTTAAAAAAATCAAATTTCACATTCACACATATAAACACAAATAGTTCTATCACCACAGTTGGCACTTACAAAGGGAACTAAGCATTACCAGGCATACTGAATTTCAAACTTGAACAGACGTCTTCTGTGGCTTTCCCAAAAATTCTTTGTTATAATCTGGAGATTAGCAATGACAGGGAACATTTATTCTTTATTTCCATCTCACTTTAACACTATCAATAACATAGCCTGTGGTATTTATGAAGATGTTCATGAATAAGATGACAGATCTAAATATGTGAGCCAAAAGAATGGTCTTACCTGCTGCCTATATAGTGAGAGTTTGCCTTTAATTGGCTCATTTCTCATCATTTTCTTTTCAATCAGCTGATTGATTTGTGTGTTTATTTCACTTATCTAAAAGAGTATGAAAGTAAAAAAAGTTAAAACGCTCCCTATGATTATACAAACTAAGAGACATCTGGCCAAACCAAGCTTTGATTTTACAGTTCTTATCATCAATGATTTGACTGAAGGAACAGTTCCACTTTAAGTGGGTTATGACTGCTTTTAGAAACAATTTACATTTCATGGGTCATGAAATATATTTACACAATTTGATTACTTATATGGATTTAATCATCCATGTCTAAATTATCAATTATCCTAAAGAATTCTACCTGAAATATTTGTAAGTTATTATCAAAAAGATTTCTAAAGATCTGAAGTTATCCCTTCACCTAGGTTGTGACTTTCAATTTGCTGCAAGTGATAAGAACAAATCCAGACTAACATTCCTAGGGATTTAGTACAAGGAATTCATGAACTCAGCTGTGAGCTGACATGGATGACATCTAAAACCCTTCCTGTTCTAATGATCTGTGATTCTGTGATAGCTGTCATTTATCCTACTCGTTAATCTAAGCCTTTCTCAAATATAAATAAACTAAATAAAGCCAACAGAAGCACACAGGCCTCAACAAATAAAAAAGTCACATGGCTTTCAGTATATCTATCCTTTGAAAAGGCTAGAGTTTTCCTGTTAATTTTATGACATTAAATTTGATCCAAATCTCACTTGGATACCTAATTTCTGTAAGTAATTAAAAGAATAAAATGGTCAGAATGATATATTTAATAGTTAATCACATATTAAGCACATTAATCACATATTAAGCACATTAAAAGAGGATTAAGTCAAACCCTTTTAATCAACCTTCATGATATTTAATTATGTTTTAAAAATGTACATGTACATCTGATTTAGTGTTTTATTTCTAGAGAACAAAAATGTTATGATATCAGGTTTCAATGAGAATTACAAGAAAGCTTAGTAAATCTAAAACAGTCACAATAATAAAAAATTACCTTTAAATATAAAATTGCTGTAACATTATTTTAGAAATAAGAATTAATGATACATAAAATATTTGAAAATTTATAAGCTAAATGATATGACTACATAAACCTATGAATCAACCATATGCATTAATTTATATATCCAAGTTACTTATTTTCCTAATCATTTGATTAAGTTTTTATAAGATCATGTGGATTAAGTAACAGCATTAAATGTTATAATTCCTTAAAAAGAAGAACTCCTCTTAAGAGCCATAACTCTTAGCACAGGTTAAGTCAAAAGTCAAGAGTAGGGCATCATAGAACATAGTTCACATAATTTTCACAGGACTGGGAATGAGATAAAATTGGGGGCTATAAAAAGAAGATAATTGTCACTTACTTTAGATTCAAGTTCAAGAAGATCAGAATGGCCCATAGCAAAATCTGAAACCACTTTTTGTAAAAAATGCAATTCTTTTTTCTTGTTTTCTAATTCTTTGGGAAATTTTTCAGTTACCATATATGAATTAAACTTTATCTCCTCCTCTAGCCTCTTCATTAAACCTTTAAGATAAAATAAATGAATATTCAGCCCAAGAGAATAGGTATAAAGATACTTTGTACACTTTAAAATACAAGACCTGGTAGTAAGGCATATCTGTTGAAAGCATTCTGTTTAATTATCTAGTATAATAAGATATTAACCATTAAAATATTTTGATATTTAACTAGAATGATAATGAAGGACAATTTACATAGAATAATAATTATAGAAAAAGAAATATTATGGTCTTTCTAAATTACCACCTAATTCTTTTATGCTTCACAATATGCAAAAATAACATTTGCAGAGCCATATTTTCAGGTCATATTGTACCTTCTAAATATTTAAGAAATCCATGAACCAAAAGACAACACAAATGAGATCTACGCAGTTCTTCTACAAGCAGTCATTTATTCTTTTGCTTTTGCAATACTGCTGATGCAATTTTATTTCTATTCTAATACTTCATAAATGGTAATACAGTATAATTTATCAGCCTCAAATCAGTACAGACATTACTAAATGTACAGATTAAAATCCAAAAAAGAAAAATTATCTTTTTCATAAATGTTTTTGGTTTTCCTGTTTGGTAGTTTTGATTTTATTAAGTATTAGCTTGCAGTTAAGTGGAAATTCAAATTATATTTTTAAGATTTAATAGTTTTCTTATTTGGAGAAAATACACACACACGCAGATTTTTAGTGAATAATGGTTTTGTTATAAATTCCCAGACTAGAGAGCTTTAAAAAGTTTATTTCACATTTTTCCATTACACATTTACAAATACTGGCTTGACTTTTTAAAACACTGAATTTCCGGTTTAAGTAATCTACGTACGTAGATTGCATAATAAATCTGGCCCAAAGCCTTAAAATTATTTTTAGTTTTGTTGTGCTAACCATATATTAACATGTAAAAATTTATTAATGGCAACTTCACAAGTTTTCCATTCATCCCTACAATTTTCCTCCCTTTTTAGAAACTGGGGGAAAGGGAGGGAAGAGAAAGTGTTTCATGAATCACACTGTACTTAGGCAGTCACGCCTATGTGGTTTCTAATTAAATCTACATTCTGGCTTCTTTGGCTATAAAATGACTAGTTTCTCCATCCTTAAGTTCTTAAAAATATTGCATGTAATCAGAGATATAACTTAATTATTATGTTCCCTATTAAAAAAAAGTTTCTAATTCTAGAAAATACAAACTAATCTAAAGGAAAGAAAACAGATCATTGGTTTTCTGGGGATTGGAAGAGGGCAGAGAGAGGCAGGCGATATTACAAAGGGGCACAAGGAAATGTTTGGAGGTGATGGGTATCGTGATTAAGGTTGATGGCCAATTTCACCACTTTCTACATGTGTGAAAATTTATGAAGTGTATACTTTAAATATGTGAAGTTTATTATATGCCCATTTTACTTCAATAAAAGTGTTTTTTTAAAAAACATGAAAACAGACTTTCATCACATAAGATTTTCTCTAAAAATTTTAACTTAGACTTGAGAAGGAGTGGTGTTTTTTTAAAATTGTCTTTTGAAATCCTGATGAAATTAAATACAAGGTCATTAAAATCTCAGCAAACTTTTTGATTAATAATCCTCTGAAAACATCTCACTGATCTTACTATAATTTAATGAAGTTTCTTTTATATAATAAATCTCACAAATGTGTAGAATATAAAGATGAGTCAACTTCCATGAATGTTTTATAATATGGCTATTACTTTGAAAAAATACAAATTACACTAAAAATACTTTTTATGTTAATAGAAACTTTTTTGTAAGCCACTTTTTGTTACTAAAAATTTAGATAGACCTATTAATCAAAATAGCTGGAACAATGAAAAGTTTGTTTAATCTACTCATTTCCTAGGCTGCTGAATACAACTCGTAAAGACTCTGTTTCTCAGAAAGATGTTGTCAAAGCAAGAAACTTCTTAACTTCCTGCTCCTCACTCTCTGTCCACCCACAAAAAACACATATTTTGGTACTGGCACAAGAACCGACCTATAGACCAGTGGAACAGAATAGAGAGTCCAGATATTAACCCAAACATATATGGTCAATTGATACACAATAAAGGAGCCATGGACATACAATGGGGAAATGACAGCCTTTTCAACAGCTGGTGTTGGCAAAACTGGACAGCTACATGTAAGAGAATGAGACTGCATTACTGTCTAACTCCATACACAAAAGTAAACTTGAAATGGATCAAACACCTAAATGTAAGTCATGAAACTGTAAAACTCTTAGAAGAAAACACAAGCAAAACTCCCTTGAATATAAACATGAGCAACTTTTTCATGAAAATACCTCCCCAGGCAAGGGCAGCAAAAGCAAAAATGAACAAGTGGGACTATATCAAACTAGTATGCTTCTGCACAGCAAAGGACACCAGCAGTAGAACAAAAGGCATCCTACAGTATGGGAGACTATATTCATAAATGACATATCTGATAAGGGGCTGACATCCAAAATATATAAAGAGCTCACATACCTCAACAAACAAAAAGCAAATAATCCAATTAAAAATAGGCAGAGGATCTGAACAGACAGTTCTCCAAAGAAATTCAGATGGCCAACAGGCACATGAAAAGATGCTCCACATCGCTAATCATCAGAGAAATGCAAATTAAAACTATAATGAGATACTACTTTATGCCAGTTAGGATGGCCAAAATCCAAAAGACAAACAACAACAAATGTAGGCAAGGATGTGGAGAAAGGGGAACCCACTTACACTGCTGGTGGGAATGTAAATTAGTTCAACTATTGTGGAAAGCAGTATGGAGGTTCCTCAAAAAACTCAAACTAGAAATACCATTTGACCCAGGAATTCCACTTCTAGAAACTTACCTGAAGAATTCAGGAGCCCAGTTTGAAAAAGACATATGCACCCCTATGTTTATCACAGTACTATTTACAACAGCCAAGAAATGGAAGCAACCTAGGTGTCCATCAGTAGATGAATGGATAAAGAAGATGTGGTACATATACACAATGGAATATTATTCAGCCATAAGAAGAAAACAAATCCTACCATTTGCAACAACATGGATGGAGCTAGAGGGTATTATGCTCAGTGAAATAAGCCAGGTAGAGAAAGACAAGTACCAAATGATTTCACTCATCTGTGGAGTATAAGAACAAAGCACAAACTGAAGGAACAAAATAGCAGCAGACTCACAGAACCCAAGAAGTGACTAACAATTACCAAAGGGAAAGGGACTAGGGAGGGTGGGTGGGAATGGAGGGATAAGGGGAGTAAGGGGCATTATGATTAGCACACGTAACATAGGGTGGGGCATGGGGGAGGCAGTATAGTACAGAGAAGGCAAGTAGTGACTCTATAGCATGTTACTACACTAATGAACAGTGACTGTAATGGGGTATGTGGTGGGGACTTGATAATGAGGGGAATCTAGTAACCAAAATGTTGCTCATGTGATTGTATGATATCAAAATTTAAAAATATTTAGTTAAGAAGAAAAAAAAGACATATTTTGCACACACAATATTTTACTTTTATATTCAGCCTTTTTTTTCTTACTTGATAACCGTCTTATCTGTGGAAAAGATAATTTTCTTCCTATCCAGGATTAAGGTCTCTACTCTCACCTCTCAACTACTTAACAATTACTGAATGTCTGCTATGTGTAACAGGGCCTGGAAATAGAAAGACCAATTATGACTTGGTGACTAACTTGGAGTTTAGTTGAGTCAGAGATGCCAATAATTAACATACATTGCTGTAGAGCATTCAATGCAATGCGTGGAGCACACAGGAGAGGTTTGTTACCAGTTCTCACTTTTTGCTTCTGAATCTTCAAATCTCCATTTGTCTGACTAACTCTTTGCTCCAGCATATGAACATCACTATGCTACTGCCCTCTCTCAGTTGAGGCACAGCACTATCTCATACATTCCGACACTCTCTCTCTTGGCATCTTTTTAGAAACAAGAGTCAGAAGAAACTTACCCTTTTATTTCCAATTCATCTATCATCTGCCCACTATATTTATGTTCTTTCAGGTCACTCAGCCTTGGCACAGAATGTCTTACACCCCCTCACCTTCTCAACTTTAACTTAACTCAGTGGCCACCACATCCAGAAAGCCACTTGATTCTGTTAAGGTTCAGTGTTTTACCTCTTTGTTTCTACAGAACCCTATGGTAAGCTCCATCAGCATACTCATCATGCCTCATTTTAATTGACCACTGCTTGTCATACCTCTTAGATTGTGAGCTCTTTAATAGAAATATGTTTGCTTACTGTTCCTAGACTTAGCTTAGTGCCCAAGATCTAGCAGATGTTCAATAAATATTGAATCAATGGGCAATGGGGTATGTGGTGGGGAGTTGTCAATGGGGGGAATCTAGTAACTACAATATTGCCCATGTGATTTTATATTAATGATACCAAAATAAATAAATAAATAAATAAATAAACCTAAAAAATTGAATTAATGGACTATTGGTTTAAGAAGATTATTTCTATCATTATTTAACAATGTACCTGATGCTAAAAAAGCATTTGACAAAATTCAACATCCATTCATGGTAAAGACTCTCAACAAAATGGGTTTAGAGAGAATGGAGCTCAACATAATAAAGGTCATATATGACAAACCCACAGCTAACATCACACTCAATGGTGAAAAGCTGACAGCTTTTCCTCTAAGATCAGGAACAAGAAAAGATGTCCACTCCAACTACTTTTTTTTTTAGGTATTATATGATGATTTTTTTTGGTATTATTAATCTATAATTACATGAAGAACATTATGTTTACTAGGCTCCCCGCTTCACCAAGTCCCCCCCCATGTACCCCTTTCACAGTCACTGTCCATCAGTGTAGTAAGATGCTGTAAAATCACTACTTGTCTTCTCTGTGTTGTATAACCCGCCCCGTACCCCCACCCCCACATTATACATGCTAATTGTAATACCCCCTTTCTTTATCATGCCCTTATCCCTCCCTTCCCACCCATCCTCCCTAGTCCCTTTCCCTTTGGTAACTGTTAGTCCATTCATGGGTTCTGTGATTCTGCTGCTGTTTTGTTCCTTCAGTTTTTCTTTGCTCTTATACTCCACATATGAGGGAAATCATTTGGTACTTGTCTTTCTCTACCTGGCTTACTTCCCTGAACATATCTAGCTCCATCCATTTTGTTGCGAATGGTAGGATTTGTTTTCTTCTTATGGCTGAATAATATTCCATTGTGTATATGTACCACATCTTCTTTATCCATTCATCTACTGATGGACACTTAGGTTGCTTCCATTTCTTGGCTATTGTAAATAGTGCAGCGATAAAAATAGGGGTACATCTGTCTTTTTCAAATTGGGCTGCTGCATTCTTAGGCTAAATTCCTTGAAGTGGAATTCCTGGGTCAAATGGTATTTCTATTTTAAGCATTTTGAGGAACCTCCATACTGCTTTCCACAATAGTAGAACTAATTTACATTTCCACCAACAGTGTAGGAGGGTTCCCCTTTCTCCACATCCTTGCCAACATTTGTTGTTGTTTGTCTTTTGGATGGTGGAGATCCTTACTGGTGTGAGGTGATATCTCATTGTGGTTTTAGTTTGCATTTCTCTGATGACAAGCGATGTGGAGCATCTTTTCATGTGTCTGTTGGCCATCTGAATTTCTTCTTTAGAGAACTGTCTATTCAGCTCCTCTGCCCATTTTTTGATTAGCTTATTTGCTTTTTGTTTGTTGAGCCATGTGAGCTCTTTATATATTTTGGATGTCAATCCTTTATCGGATCTGTCATTTATGAATATGTTCTCCCATACTATAGGGTACCTTTTTGTTCTATTGATGGTATCCTTTGCTGTACAAAAGCTTTTTAGTTTGATATAGTCCCACTTGTTCATTTTTGCCTTTGTTTCCCTTGCCCAGGGAGATATGTTTATGAAGAAGTCACTCATGTTTATGTTCATGAGAATTTTGCCTATGTTTTTTTCTAAGAGTTTTATGGTTTATGACTTACATTCAGGTCTTTGGTCCATTTTGAATTTACTTTTGTTTATGGGGTTAGACAGTGATCCAGTTTCGTTTTCTTACATGTAGCTGTCCAGTTTTGCCAGCACCATCTGTTGATGAGACTGTCATTTCCCCATTGTATGTCCATGGCTCCTTTATCAAATATTAATTGACCATATATGTTTGGGTTAATGTCTGGAGTCTCTAATCTGTTCCACTGGTCTGTGGGTCTGTTCTTGTGCCAGTACCAAATTGTCTGGATTACTATGGCTTTATAGAAGAGCTTGAAGTTGGGGAGTGAGATCCCCCCTACTTTATTCTTCTTTCTCAGGATTGCTTTGGCTATTCAGGGTCTTTGGTGTTTCCATATGAATTTTTGAACTATTTGTTCGAGTTTGTTGAAGAATGTTGCTGGTAATTGGATAAGGATTGCATCAAATCTGTATATTGCTTTGGGCAGGATGGCCATTTTGACGATATTAATTCTTCCTGGCCAGGAGCATGGGATGAGTTTCCATTTGTTAGCGTCCCCTTTAATTTCTCTTAAGAGTATCTTTTAGTTTTTAGGGTATAGGTCTTTCACTTCTTTGGTTAGGTTTATTCCTAGGTATTTTATTCTTTTTGATGCTATTGTGAATGTAATTGTTTTCCTGATTTCTCTTTCTATTAGTTCATTGTTAGTGTATAGGAAAGCCACAGATTTCTGTGTGTTAATTTTGTATCCTGCAACTTTGCTGAATTCTGATATTAGTTCTAGTAGTTTTGCAGTGGAGTCTTTAGGGTTTTTTATGTACAATATCATGTTATCTGCAAATAGTGATCCACTCCAACTACTTTTATTTGACATAGTACTGTAAGTCCTAGCCACAGCAATCAGGCAAGATAAAGAGATAAAAAGCATCCAAATTGGTAAGGAAGAAGTTAAACTGTCACTATTTGCAGATAACATGATGCTATATATAGAAAACCCTAGAAACTCCACCAAAAAACTATTAGAATAACTGTATTCAGCATAGTTGCAGGATACAAAATTAATACACAGAAATCTGTTGCAATATTATATAGTAGCAATGAACTAGCAGAAAGAGAAATCAGGAAAATAATTTCATTTACAATTGCATCAAGAAGAATAAAACACCTAGAAATAAACCTAACCAAGAAGGTGAAAGAACCATAGTCTGAAAACTATAAGACACTGATAAGAGGACTTAAAGAACATACAAATAAATGGAAATCTACCCCATGTTCATGGATAGGAAGAATTAATATTGTCAAAATGGCCATCCTGCCCAAAGCAATTTACAGATTTAATACAATCTCTATCAAAATACCAATGGCATTTTTCAATGAACTAGAAAAAATAATCCCAAAATTCATATGGACCCACATAGACCCCAAGTAGCCAAAGCAATACTGAGAAAGAAGAACAAAGCTGGTAGTGCTATGCTCCCTGACTCCAAGCTATACTACAAAGCTACAGTAATCAAAACAGTACAGTACAGTACTGGCACAAGAATAGATAGAACAAGGGAACAGAATAGAGAGCTCAGATACAAACCCACACATATATGGTCAATTAATATACAATAAAGGAGCCATGAATATACAGTGGGGAAAAGACAGCCTCTTCAACAACTGGTATTGAGAAAACTGGACAGCTACATGCAAGAGAATGAAACTGGATTATTGTCTAATTCCACACACAAAAGTAAACTCAAAATGGATTAAAGACCTAACTGTAAGACATGAAGTCATAAAATTCATAGAAGAAAACATAGGCAAAAATCTTCTTGAACATAAGCATGAGCAATTTGGGAGGGGACACATCTCTTTGGGCAAGGGAAACAAAAAATGAACAAGTGGGACTACATCACACTAAAAAGCTTCTGTATAGCAAAGGACACCTTCAACAGAACAAAGAGGCAAACTACAGTATAGGAGAATATATTCATAAACAATTTATCTGATAAGGGGTTAACATCCAATATATATAAAAAATTAATAGGATTTAACACAAAAAATAATAATAATAACCTGACTAAAAAATGGGCACAGGTCTTGAATAGACATTTCTCTGAAGAAGAAATACAGATGACCAACAGGCATATGAAAAAATGTTCCACATTGCTAGTTATCAGGGAAATTCAAATCAAAATCACAATGAGATATCACCTCATACCAGTTAAAATGGCCACCATACAAAAGACAAGAAATAACAAGTGTTGGCAAGGATGTGGGAAAAAGGGAACGCTTCTACACTGCTGGTGGGAATGTAAATTGGTGCAGCCACTCTGGAAAGCAGCATGGGGGTGTCTCAAAAAACTAAAAATAGAAATACCATACAATCCAGTAATTTCACTGCTAAGAATTTACCTGAAGAAAACAAAATCGCTGATTTGAAAAGACAGATGTCCCCCTCTGTTTATTGCTGCATTATTTCCAATAGCCAAGATATGAAAGCAACCAAAATGCCTATCAATAGATGAATGGATAAAGAAGATGTATGTAGTACATATATACAATGGGATATTACGCAGCCATGAAAAAGAAAGAAATCCTATCATTTGTGACAACATGGATGGACCTATATGGTATTATGCTAAGTGAAATAAGCCAGGAGGAGAAAATCAAATACCAGATGATTTCACTTATTTGTGGAATCTAAAAACAAAACAAAACAAAATGATCAAAATAGTGATATATTCACAGACACTGAGAAGTGACTGGTGGTTACCATGGGGGAGGGGTTGGGGTAGATGGGTGAGGAGGATAAAGGGGCAAAAAGATTCTCAATCATAATAATGTAAGTTGGTCATAGGGATGGTAGTACAGCATGGAGAATATAGCCAATGATTCTGTAACATCTTCGTATGTTGACAAATAGTAACTATACAAGTTGGAGTGAGGATTTAATAATATGGGTAACTTGTTGTATACTGGGAATGAATATAAGATTGTATATCAACTACACTTCAATGAAAATTTTTTAAATGTACCCGATTTTATTGTTTAACAGCATCTACTAACATATTACTTTTATTAATATTTTAAACCAACATCTCAAGAGATGCCCCAAGCAGAATTTTGTCCATTTTACTACTAAATGAATAATTATATATTTACTGACTCAAAAAGATTCTCTTTAGGCTAGAAAACCAAAGCAAAATAAAGACTATCAACTCAAATAAAAAATAAAATATTACTAACCTTATAAGTAACTTTGGATATTCTGTTTAGTTGCCAGAATTAAAATGTAATAGCAAGAAACATTTAACCTAAAAAAACTGGAGATAACAGATATTGCAGAAATACAAGCTCAGGCTAACACTTTAAATTGTATTAAACTGTACCAATCCAACAATTGTTTTTGCATACAAATCTTTCAATTCTTTTATACATTATCTTCATTCCCAAAAATTCACTATCAATGTGAAAAGTAGGCCTACACATATTATTTGATAGTAATTTTTAAATGGCTAGAATATAATGGATTTTTGAAGACACATCTTAATTTTTTATAGTAAAGATGTGAAGGCACCTATATCAAATCCAAAGAACATATGCTGAAAATATATTAAGAAGAAAATAATTTAAAATTTTTCTTTTGTCCTGAAAATAAACATTCTCCTAAAAAGTGAAAACTCAGTGAATAAAAGTATCCAATGACAACAACAACTAAATGCATGGCACATCCAGGTATTGCTGGCATCTGGATTTATAATGAGTGAGGAGAATGACAGTCTGTGGAAAGCCACTAATTAACATGCATTAACCATATATCTTACAGGGTGTACAATACTGGTTTCTTAAATATCAATAAAATATATATTTCCTTGATTCTAAGATGCTATTAATTATAGGAGACCATCAACTAAATTACATAAACCATGTTAAGTGAACATGTAAAATGGAAGATATATCCCAATTGCAAAAGCAATTAAAAGTGGTTAAGAATATGTATCTAGAATTAATATAGTATTATATCTTTTAACAGCTTTATTGAGATATAATTTACATGCCATAAAATTCATCCATTTAGTGTTTAATTTAATAGTTTTTAGTATGTTCAGAGCTGTATAACCCTTATAATATATTGTAGAACAGTTTTATCAGCTCCAAACGAAGCCTCTATACCCACTAGCAGTCACTCCCTCCCCTCCAACCTCATCCCTTTCCTCCCCTACAAGCGCAAACCTAGGTAATCACTGGTTTAGTTTCTATCTCTGTGGAATAGCTTGTTCTGCACATTTCATGCATCATGTAATTTATGGTCTTTTGTGACTAGTTTCTATCATGTAACATGTTTTTGAGGTTCATACATGTTGTAGCATATGTCAATACTTCATTCCTTTTACTGTTGAATAAATGCTCCATAGATGTGCCACACTTTGTTTATTCATTCAACAGTTTAGGGACATTTGGTTGTTTCCACTATTTGGCTATTATAAATAATGCTGTTATGAACATCTGTATATAAGTTTCTATGTGGATATGTTTCAGGTCTCCAGGATAAATACCTAGGAATGACATTCCTGGTTTGGTCATATGGTAACTCAATGTTTAAAATTTTGAGGAACTGCCAAACTGTTTTCCAGCACAGTTTGTACCATTTTATATGCTCATCAGCAACATATAAAGATTCCAGTTTCTCCACATTCTTATCCACACTACTTATTGTCTTTTTTAAAATACTCATCCTATGTATTACATCTCAGAGTACAATATTTGATAGAATACTATAGAAAGATGAATTAACCCTTTAACAGTTGATATTTACAGTGGAATATTTCTCCAATAGCAGTGAGAGCTGTGCACTACTCTTCTAGTTTGTATGGTTTCCCTTCTGATGAACAAAAACACTTCAAGTATGCCTCGGATGAGTTTGGTAGTATAATCGAGATACGAGAACAATTTATCCTCTATGAAAGCTAATGTGATAACCAGGAATACCTATGTCATCAGCACAAACCAAAACATGAAAAAAAAATCAGTTTTAAGTGTCCACCATTTTATTCTTTTTCTTTATAGTCCAGGCTCTAAATCATTCACATTTCTGCATCCATCTTTTTCATAACATCCATCCTAAGTACTTTATATAATCACATATCAGAGAGCCTTCCTCCACAATGGTTTTCATTGTTTTCACCCTCTAACAAAACACTGAATGGGAATTTTAAACCCCAGGTAAAAACTTAAGGATGTCTTCATCAGTGATTTCATTTACTAGCTAGGAAATAACACTCCAAAATGCTGAGATATCATTTGATGTTAATTAATTCCCATTAGTTGATTGCTTCAAGGAAGACTACTGATTTAAACTAATATTCTCTGGTCACCTCTAACATATAATAATTTCCACTTACTTTCAGGGCTTGCATCTGCCGCTGCATGGCGCATACTTTTCAGCTGATTTTGTACTCTCTGCAGTCTCTGCACTGCATGAAAGAGCTTGAAAATACAATTAGACCCATTACTTGCTAAGTGTATTGGGTGCTATCATTCACATAGACAATCTATGAAAAATACAAGTTCCACATAAATCTTGTGATGTAAAAGGAATAAATAATAAGAAGTAGGAAATTACTATGTTATATCCCAAAATGTAACTGGTTCTGTCCATTTATTTTCATGTAAAACTTTTTTTAAAAGAGCTTTCAGAAATTTTTCTCTTTTAGTTATTTGTTGAACTTGGTGGTCAAGGAAAATTGCTCATTAAAGAAATACATGCACCAGGATTTGTTTAACTATAACACGGTTTTCTTAATTCTAAGGAAAGCTATCATTTTCACAAATGTCTCAGAATCTGAAATGATGCTAAGTTACCATTCAGCTTGCAGCAATTAGGGCAATGCAGCTTACTGCTGCAGTGAAAGTATTATAATGCCACATCAAGTTCCAAAAGAACCAAACATCTAACTGCCCAGTCAGTAGGAAATGGAGCTGATTTGAATATATTTTTGATGTATAAGTCTACTTAGCTTTAAGATAGATTTTTAATAAAATAAAAGTGATACTTTCTGGCCAAGTTATTTTTTTCTTTAAAGCCTACAAATGTGGTATGGGTGATTTTGAGCTTTTTCATGATTTGTTTATTTGCCACTGGAGTAAAATGTAGAAGATACTGCAATCAATGGAATAAAATGGATGCTCTCAGAGCCCCAGAACCTCAGGATACCTCAGATTCTAGTTTATCAGCTGTTAATCCTACTGCTTAATAAATGTTCTATAACATTGGAACACCATGAGTCAAGCATTGGCCAAAAGACAGTGTGTAGATACCTGATGCACAGAACCCCAAAAGCAGTATTGTTGCTGCTGGTGCCACAAAGTGTGCTGCACCGTGTTAGCAAAGCACAGCATTAACTTCTATAATTTTAAAAAACTATTTTTTCTTTAAAGAAGGAACTATTTCTTTCATCATGAGAATATAAACTTTTATATGGATACCTGATTCTTTTGTTCCTGTTTCTGTTGTGCAAGAAGTTCTTCTCTTTCTTCTTCAACTCGAAGTTGCCTTGCTATTTTAAGCATCTGTTGATGATTCTGAACTGTCTCCACCTACAGTAAGGGAATAAGTAGTACATGTTACTGTCAAGGTTAAGAAAGAAATTAGCATGTCACATGACTCAGACATTCACTTACCATTTTCTTTTGGTAAACAGTACTCCCTAGAGATGACAATAAAGCTCCAGACTCCAGGTTCTTAAAAGTTTTGGGCTACTGTCTAGGGAGAGTCACTTTCCATCAGTGTTATTTGAGTCTGTCTTCAGATGTACACCTATGCCTTGTTTAATCTTTTTTTTAAATTAAAGTATTATTGATATACAATCTTTTTTTTATTAAGGTATTATTGATACACACTCTTATGAAGGTTTCACATGAAAAACAATGTGGTTAGTACATTAACCCTTATCATTGATATAGAATCTTATGTTGGCTTCAAATATACAACACAGAGATTCAACATTGTGGGTGAAATTGTAATATTTCCAGAATATCTCGCCTGGCTTTAGTCCATCTGCATATAATAGGCGTTTGGAGGTGGAAAGAAGTATGGCTTTAGTGCATTTGCATCATTCCTCAGGGGTGGAGAGAAGTTCATCTCCGTATCAATGAATAATTACCTGAGCAAGGAGGGCTTATCTGTAACCGAGAGGAGAGAGAAGTGCCTGTTTTGCTTTTGATGGAGCAGGAAAGAAAGAAACGGCCCCAGACTGCAGTTTGTAAGCAATAAACAGATTTTAAACTTTATTTCTCCCTTTGACTGATTTTGGTTTTTAGAGGTATTTTGCCCCGGAATTTCCTCTCCCTGGACTTACAGTTACCCATATTATTAAATCCTCACCCACTCTAGTGCAGTTACTATCTATCAATGTAGTAAGATGTTACAGAATTATTGACTATATTCTCCCTGTGACCAACTTACATTGTGATAGTGAATTGTGTCCCTTTATCCCCTACACCCTCCCCTCCCACTCACTATAACACCCCTTTGGTCCCTTCTCAGTGTCTATGAATCTACTGCTATTTTGTTCCTTCTGTTTTGCTTTGTTTTTATACTCCACAAATAAGTGAAATCACATGGTATTTGTCTTTCTCCACCTGGCTTATTTCACTGAGCATAATACCCTGCCTTGCTTAATCTTTATCTGCATCCCCACATCTTTGCAAGTCCTTGGGACTTGCAGCCAAAGTCTTACAGTGCTAATTCTTGCCTTACCCTTTTCTTCAAATGTTCAACTCTCTTAATAAGCTGATCCTTTTCTTCCTCCATTGCACTGATATCCTGAAAAGCAGTCAGGAAAACATTATTAGAAAAATTTATCTTTGTCTATAGAATTCAGATAAGGTTTTTATATGATTATGCATCACCATTTTCATCACTTAAAACCAGAGCATTAAGGACAAATATTCTCTTTTGGATGAAAGGCATTTCTATTCCCCTACAAAGGTTCTTTATGCAGGGTAATTTATTTGGCAGCTTGGTGTTCATTTAGAAAAGCAACTAAAACAGGTTATAACATAGCAAGGTAAAGCTGCCAAACAGCACATTTGTACTTTGATTCCAAATATGGGCACATGATTTTTCAAAAATCTCCTGTAATGGAAAGTCGGCAGGTCTAAAAACATGAACAACAGCTGCTCGGTTAAATACCAAACTACATAACCTGCTAATTTTCCATCAAAATTATTTTTAAGGCTATGGTGTTTTCAAGACATAAATTTGTATCTGGTTTTATCAATTAACCAGTCCCTTCCTAAAAATAAAGACTTCAAAAATAAATTATCTTCCTTCCAACTAGCTCTATAATATTTTCTAGTGAAAACAAACAAAAATCCTTCCTAAACCTGAAAAACTGATAGCTTAACTACCATAGTAATACTGAAAGGAAAAATATATATGGTAGTCAATATAGGATTGAGAGAAATAGGCACTATTACTAGTGGTGGTATTACATTGAAGATCAGTATCAAAAGTCTTTAAAAAAATGCATATACCCTATAGCCCAGTAATTGCATATCTGGGAATTTATCCTAATAAGATATTCACGAAAGGTCACAGATTTCTCTGTAAGGATTCTCATAGATGCTAATTATATCTAAATTTGGAAATGACCCAAATATCTAGATTATTAAACTGTAGCACAATACAATAAAATTATTAAAAATTATGCAGAATGTTTAATGACATGAGAAAAATCATGATATGACATTACTTGAAAGAAGAAGATTACAACATTTATGCATAATACCAAGAAAAATATTTAAATATATTCACTAAAATGTCAATACTAGTTATATCTAATGTATTATAATACATAAATGTATTATTTTCTATTTTCTATTTCTTGCTTAATATGTTTTCTATAAAGAATATCTTCAGAAACACTTTGGTAATAATGAAATTAAAATTACAGACTCTACATTATTTTATCATTTTGGTTATTACTCATGTGACATAATGGAGGAATGGAAGGTAGACATCACTCTTCTTTTACACTGTTTTAAGTATCTATCTGTGGGTCTTTCTTCTCTACTAGATGTGAGTTCATCTTTCACTCCTAATATATTCAACAAATTCTTACTGAAGAGGGGCACTGTGACAGGAGCTAGGGATATAGTGGTGAACAAGATAAATAGACACTTGCCCTCATAGAGCTTAATGATAATTGGGAAGACACATTAATTATAAATATAATGAGTGTTATAAAAACAAAATGAATTGGGGGGACTAATCTATCTAGGGAATCAGGGAAGGCCTCCCTGAGGAAGCAACTTCTAATGTTTCCTGATTGAATAAGAAGATAAAGATGGCATTAACAACTCAGGAATTCTAAAATACAGAAATTCATGAATGTGAGAACTAGAAGTATTTAGAAAAGAATTTATATGCCTGGTAAGAACATAAAAATATTTTTTGGAGAACATTAAGTAACATGCATCAACAGCCCTAAAATTTTTTTCATATCCTTTAATAAGCAATTCCATTTCTAGAAATTTATTCTAAGAATCACAGATACCCAAAAATAAATTTATGTATAAGATAATTATAGCATTAACTATAATAGGAAAAAATGAAAACAAAAAAACCCACAAAAATGTTAAAATGTCCACATTGTGGAATATTATTTAGTCACCTAAATCATGTTGCAGAAAGATAAAAATGGAAATATATTCACAATGTAAATGATTTAAAAATATAAAAATAACTATGTACAGTGTGATTCCAAATATATATACACACACACAAGCCTGAAAAGGTATATGACAAAATGTAACAATTGGATAACTTTTTCTCATTTGTTTTCTCTATTTTCTGTAATATATATTATAGAAAGAAGTTAATGTATATATAGTAAATAAAGACCCAGAATATAAACCTTTTTAATCTATGGTAGTGGTCTATATAGTATGTAGAAACTCATTATGAAGTTACCTTGGCCTCATTAATTTCTTTAGTAAAGAACTAGCAAAGGTCCTATAAAAGAAAATCTGCTATTTGTTATCACTAGTTTCCATATAGTCTTAGGACTCATACTGAATTAAGTAAAAATAAAAGTGTTAAATCTAATATTATTCAAATAAAAAAATATTATTTATGTGTTATTTTATTTACCCTTCTTATTTCTGCTGTAGAAAATCTAGATGTCTTGAGCTGCTCACATTCTTTATGCAAAGTTTTAAAGGCTTCCATCAACTCTTCATACTAAAAGAACAAGTTAAAAAATTATACACTAATGACTAAACACAGTAGGCTTTTCTTAATCAGGTTATCTATTAACTTAAAAGTAATTACTTCAATCATTATAGAGGAGCATTAAAAATACATCCTTAAGATGCTCCACATCGCTAGTCATCAGAGAAATGCAAATTAAAACCACAATGAGATATCACCTCACACCAGTAAGGATCGCCACCATCCAAAAGACAAACAACAACAAATGTTGGTGAGGTTGTGGAGAAAGGGGAACCCTCCTACACTGCTGGTGGGAATTTAAACTAATTCAACCATTGTGGAAAGCAGTATGGAGGTTCTTCTAAAAGCTCAAAATAGAAATACCATTTGACCCAGGAATTCCACTTCTAGGAATTTAGCCTAAGAATGCAGCAGCCCAGTCTGAAAAAGACAGATGCACCCCTATGTTTATTGCAGCTCTATTTACAATAGCCAAGAAATGGAAGCAACTTAAGTGGCCATCGGTAGATGAATGGATAAAGAAGATGTGGTACATATACATAATGGAATATTATTCAGTCATAAGAAGAAAAAAAAACCTACCATTTGCAACAACATGGATGGAGCTAGAGGGTATTATGCTCAGTGAAATAAACCAGGCAGAGAAAGACAAGTACCAAATGATTTCATTCATATGTGGAGTATAAGAACAAAGAAAAACTGAAGGAACAAAATGGCGGCAGACTCACAGAACCCAGGAATGGACCAACAGTTACCAAAGGGAAAGGGACTGGGGAGGATGGGTGGGAAGGGAGGGATAAAGGCAGGGAAAAAGAAAGGGGGCATTACGATTAGTATGTATAATGTGGGGAGTGGGGCATGGGGAGGGCTGTACAACACAGAGAAGACAAGTAGTGATTCTACAGCAACTTACTACGCTGATGGACAGTGACTGTAATGGGGATTGTGGGGGGTGGACTTGGTGAAGGTGGGATCCTAGTAAACATAATGTTCTGCATGTAATTGTAGATTAATGATAACAAAATTTAAAAAAATACATCCTTAAATATTTATATAGGGCACAAAAAAGTAGGGGTGCTTAATCCAGTCACTAAATACTTCTCTAACTTCCTCTCTGGGTACTTTCCTAACTCACACTCTATACTCTACTATGTTAATCTTTTTTCAATCTCTGGAATAGTCCATGCTCTCATCTCAAGTCTACACACTCTGTACCCTCTGAGAGTACTCCATGACTTCCTCACCCCTAATGTTGATAATTCCTAATCATCCTGCAGGTCTTGGCAAAGACATCACTAGCCTTAGAAAAGCCTTATCTGGTCCTGTACCTATCCTATATCAGAGTATCATGATAGTAGAGTAAGTATCATATAAAATTAAGTACTTGTCTGTCTCCCTCCATTAAATAGTGAGAGTCAGAAGAACAAGAATCATATTGATTGTATATACTTTTGCATCCCTATGGTCTAGCATAGCAAATAACTGATATAGATGCTGGATAAAAAGTAGCAGAATTAATGGAAAAAATCACAACTCTTATCCAAAAATTTTTTAAAACATTATTTTTTGAGGGTGGTGACAGGTAATTAATAATATTTTCCATGACTAATTATTTCCTACAAACCTGTCATTCATTCAAAAACTCTTAATTCAAAGACAATGTACATTTTTTATTATAGTCTCTGCTAAAAGACTGACTAAATATTTAAGTTATTTTATATATTTACCTCAAATATGCTTCAAGAATAAATATGTCTTAATTACTGTTAATTCTTCTGTTAATTAGTTGGGCATGTTTAATAAAAACTATTAATAAGCTTCCTCTGGAAGAATTAGTTTTTTTCAAATTTACTGATGGGAGAGGGTAAGGAAGGAGGAACATTTCACATTTACACTTCTGTATGTCCTATATTATGTAAAGCCTTCCAAGTGTAGCAGCTGTAGTGGGCTCATTCTGCTGTATTTCTCCCATGACATCTACTATAACGTTTGACATAAATATTTGCATAAACGCTTCAACCCTACAAATGTCATAAGATATCAATATTGCAAAAATACATCAAGAGGGTCATACATCATGATCAAGCGGATTCATCCCAGGGATGCAAGGATGGTACAATATTCGAAAACCCATCAACATCATCTACTATATCAGTAAAAAGAAGGACAAAAATCACAGGATCATCTCCATAGATGATGAAAAACCATTTGACAAAATTCAATACCCATTCATGATAAAAATTCTCCACAAAATGGGTATAGAGGGCAAGTACCTCAACATAATAAAGGTCATATATGACAAACGCACAGCCAACATCATACTTAACAGTGAAAACCTGAAAGCTTTTTCTCTAAGATCGGGAACAACACAAGAATACCCACTCTCCCCACTTTTATTCAATATAGTACTGAAGGTCCTAGCCATTGCAATCAGACAACACAAAGAAATAAAAGGCATCCAGATTGGTAAGGAAGAAGTTAAACTGTCACTGTTTGCAGATGACATGATATTGTACATAAAAAATCCTAAAGAATCCACTTTAAAACTACTAGAATTAATAACTGAATTCAGCAAAGTTGCAGGATACAAAACTAATACAAAGAAATCTGTTGCATTCCTGTACACTAATGATGAACTAGCAGAAAGAGAAATCAGGAAAACAATTCCATTCACAATTTCATCAAAAAGAATAAAATACATAGGAATAAACCTAACCAAGGAAGTGAAAGACCTCTACTCTGAAAACTACAAGACAATCTTGAGAGAAATTAAAGAGAACACTAACAAATAGAAATTCATCCTATGTTCTTGGGTAGGAAGAAGTAATATTGTCAAAATGGCCATCCTGCCTAAAGTAATCTACAGATTCAATGCAATCCCTAGCAATCCCTATCAAAATACCAACAGCATTCTTCATCAAACTGGAACAAGTAGTTCTAAATTCATATGGAACCACAAAAGACCCTGAATAGCCAAAGCAATCCTGAGAAGGAAGAATAAAGCAGGGGGGATTATACTCCCCAACTTCAAGCTCTATTATAAAGCCACAGTAATCAGGAAAATTTGGTACTGACACAAGAACAGACCCCTAGATCAACAGAACAGAATACAGAGCCCAGATATAAACTCAATTAATAGATGATAAAGAAGCCATGGACATACAATGGGGAAATGACAGCCTCTTCAACAACCAGTGTTTGGAAAACTGGATAGTTACATGTAAGAGAATGAAACTGAATTACTGTCTAACTCCATACACGAAAGTAAACTAGAAATGGATCAAAGACCTGAATGTAAGTCATGAAACCATAAAACTCTTAGAAAAAAACATAGGCAAAACGCTCTTGAATATAAACATGAACAACTTCTTCATGAACATATCTCCACGGGCAAGGGAAACAAAAGCAAAAATGAACAAGTGGGACTATATCAAACTGAAAAGCTTCTGTACAGCAAAGGACACCATCAGTAGAACAAAAAGGCATCCTACAGTATGGGAGAATATATTTATAAATGACATATCTGATAAGGGGTTGAAATCCAAAATATATAAAGAGCTCATGTGCCTCAACACCCAAAAAAAAAAATAACCCGATTAAAAAATGAACAGACACTTACCTCTCCAAAGAAGAAATTCAGATGGCCAACAGGCACAAGAAAAGATGCTCCACATCGCTAATCATCAGAGAAATGCAAATTAAAACCACAATAAGATATCACCTCACACCAGTTAGGATGACCAACATCCAAAAGACAAACAACAACAAATGCTGGCAAGGATGTGGAGAAAGGGGAACCCTCCTACACTGCTGGTGGGAATTTAAACTAACTCAACCATTGTGGAAAGCAATATGGAGGTTCCTCAAAAAACTCAAAATAGAAATACCATTTGACCCAGGAATTCTACTCCTAGGAATTTACCCTAAGAATGCAGCACCCCAGTCTGAAAAAGACAGATGCATCCCTATGTTTATCACAGCACTATTTACAATAGCCAAGAAATGGAAGCAACCTAATGTCCATCAGTAGATGAATGGATAAAGAAGATGTGGTAGATATACACAATGGAATGTTATTCAGCCATAAGAAGAAAACAAATCCTACCATTTGCAACAACATGGATGGAGCTAGAGGGTATTATGCTCAGTGAAATAAGCCAGGCAGAGAAAGACAAGTACCAAATGATTTCATTCATATGTGGAGTATAAGAGCAAAGACAAACTGAAGGAACAAAACAGCAGCAGAATCACAGAACCCACGAATGGACTAACAGTTACCAAAGGGAAAGAGACTGGGAAGGATGGGTGGGAAGGGAGGGATAAGGGCAGGGAAAAAGAAAGGGGGCATTACAATTAGCATGTATAATGTTGGGGGACATGGTGAGGGCTGTACAACACAGAGAAGACAAGTTGTGATTCTACAGCATCTTACTATGCTGATGGACAGTGACTGTGAAGGGATACATGGAGGGGTACTTGATGAAGGGGGGAGACTAGTAAACATAATGTTCTTCATTTAATTGTAGATTAATGATACCAAAAAAAAAAGAAAAAAAACCCCTCAAAATAGAAATACCATTTGACCCAGGAATTCCACTTCTAGGAATCTACCCTAAGAATGCAGGAGCCCAGTTTGAAAAAGACACATGCACCCCTATGTTTATCGCAGCGCTATTTACAATAGCCAAGAAATGGAAGCAACCTAAGTGTCTATCAGTAGATGAATGGATAAAGAAGATGTAGTATATATATACAATGGAACATTATTTAGTCATAAGAAGAACAAATCCTACCATTTGCAACAACATGGATGGAGCTGGAGGGTATTATGCTCAGTGATATAAGCCAGGTGGAGAAAGACAAGTACCAAATGATTTCACTCATCTGTGGAGTGTAAGAATAAAGCACAAACTGAAGGAACAAAAGAGCAGCAGAATCACAGAACCCAAGAATGGAGTAACAGTTACCAAAGGGAAAGGGACTGGGGAGGATGGGTGGGAAGGGAGGGATTAAGGGAATAAGGTGGATACAAAAGTCAATACTTTCATACATGATTATAGTTGAACAATAACTGATAACTACTGCACCTTTTGGTGCCACCTGGAAATATAGAGACAGCAAATAAACTGAAGAGAGATTGATATGTGTTTGTGTTTGAAATAATGTACACATTGATATGTATTACATATAGTTTTTAAATACCATTTATGTATTGTATACCTGTTTATTGGTATCAGCCACAGTTTCATCCTGAAGAAACTCACTTGGTACCTCAAGTTTTATTAAAAAATGAGCTAAATATGCTCTTTTCTTCAGTTGATTAATCCTCTGAAGAAGCCAGTGGAGCACTGGGTAAATTACAGGTTTACTTCCAATCACTAGACCTTGACGAAAAGTACTCCTAGAAAAAGAAAATACACACACATATACTCAGGCTTATAAGTAAACCTTGAAAGAGATCATATTCGCCAAACCAGATTTACAGTTTCCTAACTGTTTTCCATGACTACTTTAAGATAAAACCAAAGCTATTCTAAAGTCAGTCTGCACATTAACAATAAACATAAAATTAGGCCCTCAATATGTCACTAGAATATTTGGGAAGATTGTGTTGGAACATAAATTGGTACAATCAGCCCTCCTGCTTCACTTCATTGACTGGGTGGATTTAAGTTATTGTATTTTATCTAGGATGGCAAATAAATGATGAAATGGAATAGTGGATTTGACTGACTTTTTTTGATTAGGAGAAAGAACTGGCCCACTTAAGCCTTGTGCATGACATTCAGTAATGTTCTGAGACTAGTAGAGAGACCAAATATTGCTTAGGAAGACAGATCATAGCCTATGAAAGTTTGGAATAGTAAAGCATAGCTTTAAGAAAGCAACATGTGATCAGAGTCTTACATGTCTGTGGCATTTCCTGGAGGTTTGTATTTAAGGATACCAAGAAGGCTCAACATCCGTTTGGCTGTCTGCTCTGGCATCTCCTCTCTGATATCAACAATTTGCTAACAAAGAAATTGAAAAAATACGTTATTGCTGTATATCTAACAAAGAATAATATTTATACTCACTGACAAAACTGTTCTGCTAGAGCATAACAGGCACTGTGGTCTCTTCATAAGATTAAGTATGGAGGCCTCCAGATCCCAGGTGAAGGTATGTACAAGTCAGATCAGGATTCATACTAAAAATGTCAAGCTTAAAAAAGTCTCCCGTGGAAAAGACCAGTGTACAAGAGAGACACATGAGCTAACTTGCAATACAATAAAACTTTCTGTAAAAGCTTTTCACTCCAGGACCAAATCTATTTATGTTTGGAAGTAGAGAAATAATTGTTAAATAAGGTACAAGCAGATAATTTAATTTTTGAGCGAGTACTATTGCTATTACTTTACAGACATGGAAAATAAGGCCTAGAGAGGTTAAATAATTTGTACAACTTAAAGATAAGTAAAGGTAGGAAATGGCTTTCCTGCCACCCTTTTCATTACAGAGAAAGAGAAAACTCTTACCTTTGGGTCAATCTCAGCCAGAACATCATTGAGAACTTGTAATAGCTGCATTGGCTCCAGGGAATCAAATGTGATTAAATTATAGTTCTTCCTAAAAGGCTCCTTATTGAGATTGTCCACTATGAATTTGATTTGATCACTCATAATTGGGTCTTGTAACTTAAACTAAGGAGTAAAAATACAGAAAAAAATCCTCAATATTGATAACAAAAGTTCTGGAAAAAAATTAGCAATATTTATAGGAAATAGGCATGAAAAGTATAATTCTACATGGCATACAAAATGCTGTGAAAACTAGTTATTTTGTTGAAAGAAATCAGAGTACAAAGACTTTATTATGAATGCTACAGTATATACTGTTAATATTTAATGCCAAATGTTTCTGTATATGCAGCTGGTAGGATAAAAACCATCTGAATTAAGGTGGACAAATGAACAATAAATCCTACCTGCATCTTTCCCATTCAGCTCCCCAACTTTTACCCAAGAGTAAAAATTTGTTAGGCTGCAAGCATGCTTCTAATTATTTGTTATTAGCAGCCCGTATGTAAAAATTAGGAAATTTTTTACATTAAAATCCAGATGTCCAGTTGCTCTTGAAAATCTGTATCTGGCAACCCTGGGCTCAACCATGGCCATACCCAACTGAAGCTGAAAAGAGGCTGTCAGCTTTAGCCTCTTCTGTTTTATTTTGGTTTCCTCAACCAGCATTCTTCACCCATTGATGTTATGGGCTTGGCCCTGCAGACATCAACTTTGCTACCCTGGAGTAATTCAGGCCTATATTTCCTTACCCTTCCGTAAGGTAACAGCCTCAAATTTTCCTGTCTCTGCCTTTCCCAATCCAAATCATTTGTAGGAATCTTCATTGCTTATGAAATAAAGTCCAAACTTCTTATATTTTGAGATATTTTAAGATCCAGTTCAATTTAGCCTTTCCTAACTTTATTTCCGAATTGTTACCTTTCACCCTTTTCCAAATTTCAGTCAACTTTACTAGTACTACTCCCTAAATAGTTTTTCCACCTCTGCCTTCAGTTAATGTTTTCTCCACCTTAAGGCCTTCCTTCCTTTCCCCCATCTCCAGAGATGCAAATTCTAACAGCTTTTTGAGCTCTGCCCTCCAAATTTAAGTTCCTCCAGGAAATCTTCCTCAAGTTAATCCCCAAATTCTGCATCAGGATAACAAGCGCCTTTCAGGCTGACCACATTTTACCTGCCCTGCTCTCCTAGAGTTACTTTTCTAATTTGTACTAGTTACTTATGTACATTTTTTCTTCTCTATTCAACTGTAAATCCATGAGGATATATCCATGCCTAATTACATCTTTGAAAACCCACTACATCTAAAACAGTGACTCCTTCCACTAGACTGAATGAATTGTTCACAGGCCCAAGGCCAGGCAAAACATAAGCTGAAATAGGCTGACAGTGAGAATGATCATAACTTATTTAAAAATTGAGTATCTGATGATTTAATTGCTGAAACAGCTTTATCTAGGTTCCTGGTGTTTCCTGCATGCAGGTATCACTTGTTTAGTATGGGAAGTGGTAGAAATTTTGTAGGCAGTCAATTTTTTAAACTAGCGATTTAAAAAAATTTTTTTAATGAGCTGGTAAAAAAGAAACAAAAATTACTTCATTTCTCCCTAATAGTTTTTAACCATGAAATAGATAGATGCCATTTTACCTAAGACTGATTGAAGTTGCATCCATCTTGCTCTGAAATAGGTTTTTTTAATTGGGTGGGTGGAGCTGGATGCTTAGAAAACATAAAAAATATTTGATGTAATTAGTACTTTAAAGTACAGTAAAGATATTATACTTTCTCCATAATTATACCAAAATTATGAGTAAATATTGTTAAAAATAAGCCAAAAAGACATCAGAAAGGTTAACCAAGTTTAAAAATATGAAATTTCTTGTAAGCTATAAAAGGAAAGCCTTTACATAAATAAAAATCCACATTGCAGATGCAAGTTTTCCATTGTTAGAAATATTTTAAGTAAAAAGTCCACATCATCACTTTCACATATTTAATTTTTAGATGTAAAATGATTTACAAATTATATGATGTATACATATACCACACACACACACATTTTTTTCCCTTTCAAACAAAACAAAAACAAAACACTAAGTAAACGCGTTACCAAGAGGAAATGAAAATAGTTGGGTTCCCCCCCTAGTTAGCCCCCAGCCTTCAGATGGTCACCGGCTAAGGCCAAAGATGTAATGAACGGGTCAGCCATGCGCAGTGGGCTCTGTGCTCTAAAATTAGCAAAAGCAATTATTCTCCTTCTTCAGCGGAAAGCTGCCACACTAATTCACAAGCACCCACAGAAGAACCCGAGAGGGTCGGGGTAAGAATTAAAACCAGGACGTGCGTTTATCTGGCACAACTTGGGACAGAAATGACTTTGCTGGTCCCAGGCTGGCAAGAGCGCGGGACCAGCAGCCTCACAGGATTCCCCAAAATAGTGTCCTCCCCGTGCCCGGGGCTAGGGATAGGGGACAGGGGACCCCACATCCGGCCCAGACACCTCGCAGACGCAGCTCTGGGCCCCAGGAGACTGTTCATCCCGCGGGGGAGGGGCCTGTATCACCCGGAGGCCCGGTAGAGGCCGACCCCGATTTGAGGGTTTAACTGCTACGACTCTACAACTTTCGAGGTGCTGCACTGAGAAGGGAAGGGAGAGGGAGTTCTCTCCTACTTTGGGAATTCTGGAGGTTTCTGACCGGCGGGTTAGCGAGGTTACCTCAAATTCTCCTCAAGAAACCACTTTTCCCCCCGCAGGAGGTGTGCAGGCTCTGGTGGGTTCCTAGAGACGAGCTCCCTGGCAACGGTTGCTACGCCGTGGCTTCCCGTCACTTCCGGCGGGAGCCAGCGCGTTTCCGCGGGGTCCCCTCGGCCTGGGAGCTGGGAGTGCCGGGCGAAATACGCGGTGGGTGCGTAACCTCTGAGCCACTGCTAAGAGCCTAGAGAATTTGGGGTCGTTACCATGGCAATAAACTCTCTCCAACGTGCTGCAGTTTGCAGTTTACAAATACTTTAATTTTTACCACATGTTAAGTGTGTGTCCTTTCATCCATTCATTTATTCACCAAAGGGGTGATGACTTCTCTGAAGCAAGGCCAGTGGGATTTGGGTTGAGAAAGCTTTTGGCTTGGGCTTCAGATTTAGGCTTTTGACAAACGTTTCTCCAAATTAGGTTATACAGTTAAAGAGAGTCGCTGGCAGAATTAAAAGCAGTCACATTCATCACTGAGATTTCAGCTTCTGTGTCACATTATTGGGCCACATCGTACTGGGAATTAAATTTGTTTAAATCCAGTAATTTTTTTAATATGCTAAGAGCTTGAAGAAAAAAAAGCTCCTTGTGGCTTCTGTGAGCCCCTTTTTAGGTACCTGCAGACATGAATGAGGTCCTTCACAGAGTTCACATCCAGTGGGTTAGGCAGGAGGAAGATCTCCATGCCAGATCACAAAGGAGGCTCAGAAATCTACTGAAACAGAGACCCCAGGATTGTACTAGCTGGCCTGGGGGAGACCTTGGTTGCTGAATGGTATTTTGAATCCACTCATATTAGACTAGAAACCAGTGCACTTCCTGATGGCACTGAAAAGAAAAAAAATGAAATTCCTCATACCCTGAAAACTTAGTTTTTCCTATTCAAACATCTTGGAAGAAACCAACTACAGATTTAGCATCAGAGTTAGAACAGCAACAAAAAAAATCCCACCAAATTCTATGTTAGGCATCTCCTATATGCAATGGCACGTGGGAATTATGTAGCCCCTGTCCTCATGGAGCTGACAGTCTAGTGTGGGAAAAGAGACAATTGACTGAGCAACACCAATACAGCTATGATAAATGCTTTCATAAAGTACCCAGTGATGGAGGAACCTAGATGAAGGGTCCCAAGTTTATTTGGGGCTGAAGGGACCATACTATCAGGAGAGGTTGAATTGGGCAAAGTGATGTTTAAGGATCAGTAAAAATTAGCCAAAACAGGAAAGGGGGGATTTTTCAGGCAGAGGAAACAGGACATTCCAAGAGGAGTCCATTGCTGGCTGCCTTCTGACTACTGAACTACCATGTGAAGACACCCTGAGAGTACTTGGAAAGAAACTAAGACCCTTCCCAGCTCATGGATGCTCACAACCAGTTAAAGGAGGCAACACTTAAAACTGGAAAAGCTGAATAATTGAAATAACTTTGAGAAATACAATAAAAAATTTGTACAAGGGATTACATAATTTATTGACCCTGTTGGGTGTGTTAGATTCCCTGGATTGCCTGAATTTGAATCATAGGTCTGCCATTTTGTGGCCTCACATCTCTAAGCTTTCATGTCCTCATCTATAAAATGGCTACAATAATATTTCCTTGAAGGGTTAACATGACGATTAAGCAAAGTGATAACAGGTAAAGCAACTAGAACAATTCCTGACATTGGAAGAGCTAAGAACACTTTTCCTTTTATTTTTCTTCTTTTTAAAAAATGAGACATTAGACTTGCTCCTTCTATTGAGTCTACAGAAAAGGCTAGAGAAGGAGTGGCTTATCTAGTAGTTTTTAGTTCCTCTTCTGCCTGTTGCAGCTGTTACAGAAACACTATACTTTTCATTATGAGAAGGCAATCCTGTGTAAATTCAAATCAGCAGTGGAATTCACTCTTTTCACTCAAACTTGAATGGATTTTATGCTTAGTGTGGTTGCTCTGGAACACAGGGAAGAACCTGAGGCCACCTGGGATTCATATACTGAGAAGTTTATGTTCCAAGTTGAAGCAAAAAAGAGACACAGAGAGGCCTGCACATATTGGGTCCCTGCCTAGCTATAGGGCCCAGACACAGGCCAAGGGAAGACTTGCTACCACTCCCTGATTCGTTTAAGATAAAACTTCGGATAGATTTATTGAGGGGCCCAAGAGGAACCTCTCAGCAACAATTTCACAGCAGTGAAGGCATTGCTGATTACGTCCCAAGTCACACGAAGACTTTTTCTCCTTAAATGCTATGTTGAGTCTTCTTTGTAAACCCACAAAGATGCCTCTTGGCTGAACTATATTTGACATTTTTAATAGGTGAAGGGAAGTCCTAGACACATGGGACAGCCTTTCTAAAAGGTTCCCACGCCTACCCTGACTCTCTTTTTAAAAGTATCTTTATAAAGTATAATTCACATACATATTATAATACACCATTTAAAGGGTGATATTCAATGGTTTTTAGCATATTCACAAAGTTGTGCAACTGTCATCATCATCTTAATTTTCAGAACATTTTCATTACCGCAAAAAGAAATCCTGTATCCTTTAGCCATCATCTCTCAGCTTGCAATTAAAAAACTCAATTTTTTCCCAGCCCCTGGCAACCATAAACTGCTTTCCTTCTCTGTGGATTTGACTTTTCTAGATATTTCATATAAATGGAATAATGTGTGGTTCTTTATGTCTGGCTTCTTTCACTTAGTATGTTTTCAAGGTTTATCCATATTGTAGTACTTCATTTTGTTTTATGGCAGAATAATATTCCATTGTACAGATTTTTGTTCATCCATTTATCCATTGATGGACATTTGGATTGTTTCCACTTTTTGGCTATAATGAACAGTGCTATGAACATTTGTGTACAAACCTCCACTCTCTTATGGATAAAGTATTTCGATTGGCTAAGTCAGGTGAGCAGGGTATGTACTTCACGGATATGGGTGAGTAGTGGGGGATGGCCATTCATTCCTGGATTTGTCTTTTCCTTCCAATTCTTGTTAATTTTAGCACCTTAGGTGCACGTGGTTGTAGGCTACAGGACCCAAGGTGTGGATTCTTTAGCAGTTTTTGGTTGCAACAACATACTGTTGTTGGAATCTACACATTCCTTGCTACCAAAGTACTAAAATTCTCAATCTGCTTCTCACCCAAAGCCCTCTGATAAGAAGATGCTGCTATATGCAAGTATGCTTTCAATGTTCACCAGCCTCCAGTAAAGCAGAGGATGAGAAGAGGTATGAAGGAGGTGAGAGAGAAACTGGAAGCTGCCCTTTCCAAATCCCTTATTTAACCTTGTAGATACTGCAAGGACCATACACAGTTGTGAATTTCTACTGTAGTTATTCGGAGGGGGAAAAAATCACTCCTCGTCAAGTGTATTTTTAAGGGTCCATTTTAGTACAAGATAAAGAAGAAGGAGACAGGTCATCATTTCAAGCAATTGTGAACTCCAAGGATATAACTACCTTCAGTTATGGCTTGCTCTAGGAGCTCAGAGATGTCATTCTTGACACTCTTTCTCCCTCCACCTCTTTGCCTCTCACCCCCAATTTCCTCTGGATGGGCTGCCAGTAGCAAGAGGCTTACATTCTTCCAGCCTACTAACTTCAGTAAAAGTAGAATCTTTTCTCCGAGAGTTCAAGCAAAAAAATTCCCAGGGCCAACATTTGGTCTGAAGTGTGTTAAACCATTCTTGAATCAATTCCTATGACTCTGATGGACATAGTAATAGACTGGGTGAGGGTGGCTCTCTAAAAGGAAGAGCTGGATTCTGTTACCAGAGGCAGAAGTGCAGTGAAATCAGGAACAACAGATGTCCCATACAGGTGGTCAGGGAAGGTAGTTAAATCTTAAAAGCTAGATAAGCAAAACTGGAAGAGGAAGAAATGAACCTGTACTTCTTGTGAGGAGTATTTGTATCAGTATGAATCTTCTCCCTGATTTCCTTCCAGTGGATTATCTTTCTTCAATGTAGGTTTCCACTGTGGACCAAATGAAGTCTTGAAATAACAGCAGACCTGCCAGGTCCCCACAAAAATCCTAGGATGTTGTGAACATAACATCTCTAGCCCCTTCTCATTTCAGAAATTCCAAACAAGAACTTTCCTGTGCAGAGTACAGAAAAGCCAAGCCAATTTTCTGTTTTTAGTATTAAATTTAGACCTTTCATCCTGACCATGAGATATTTCTGGATTCTGCTCGAGTATTCAATGAATGCCAGTTTTCAAGATGCTATCCCATCTGGGGCTTACTCTGCACACTGCCCACTTTATCTCATTCTTTCAAAACTGGGAAAAATGACCCAGACACAGGAACAAATTCGGAAGTGGGTTATTCTGTTATCCATTAATTGTCATTTAATGCCTTTGCCATCTAGGTTACTTGGAAATGAAAGAAATTAAATTTAAATGGAAACCTCAATTGAGTTTTGCAGATATCCTAAATTGTCTCTGCTCTGGCAATTTAATCTTGTGGGTATGTTTAGTGGCAGAATGTGCTTTCCTAAAAGGAAAAAGACAAATAACCTGTGAAATATTCAACTGAATGGATGAGATTCCAGAGGTCTCTGGAATGTGTGCCATTTAGTACATTGGTGTAAAATAGTTTTCTTCGTGGGGTTTATGAGATTAATCAGCAACGTAAAGGAGTAAAAATAATATTTACTTCATATTAATTTCTTGGTTATAAGTATGGATTGAAATATAGGATGCCTCTAACATTTTTACTGGGTTCAAATAATAATCATGTCATCACTCACTGAGTGCTTGCTGTATGTCAGAAACTCTGTTAAATGCTTCACATATGTGTCAGAATTTATTAAAATATTAATTTGTGTGTGTTCTCTGTCTGTTTCCCCTATGCTTGAAACAATTTGCACTGCCTTGAATTTTGCAGATTGAAATCAGAAGCTGTACTTCCTGTCTTTCATGCAGGTCTGAAGTCTTCGGGGAAGAGTAGGCTGGCTGGCTGTCTTCAAGGCAGGAGCAGAAAGAAAAGTTCCTTCAAAGTGAGAAGATAAAAGAGAGATGCTAGGGAAGACTGAGAAAAGGTCACAGGTTGATAATTCCGGGGCAGCTCCCCAAAAGGAGGGCTACCCTAAGGAGGCCCCATCATGAGTCCAGTGGCTTCCAACATGGCCAAAGCTTACCTTGTCCTAGGCCTGACATGAAAGTGTCAATGCCATTGGACCAGGCAGCCTGGGATGATGGGTGGTGGGTGGCCAAGCAGTCACTAGAGTGGGCCCTTGTCAGAAGATGGTAAGTGGTTTTCCAAAGCTTTGTCACTGCAAAAGAGCCCAGGATGTGTGTGAGGGGGAGATGCCCAATAATGACAGGAGGTTGTACTTGAGTTGATTATAAAATAATGTCCTTCTTTTTGCATATCTGAGTTGACTAGAATGGATAACGTTGGTATCAGTCAGCTTCCTGGCAGGATAAAGATGGCACAGTTTGGGCAATTGAGGAGAGCTTAATAAAGGACTACTTATAAATGCATGGGCAAGGTTTAGGGAACCCAGCAAAGGGCCACCAGCCAAGGAAGCCATTGCTGCCCTAAGCCTAAAGCAGCAAGAGAAGGGAAGAGGCACCGGACTCCCGGCAGAGCATCTGTTCAGGGAAAGCTGCCTGACAGGAGCCTTTAGATTCAGCCAGTCTTGCCCTCACTCTCTTCACACCCTCTGATACCCTGCCTGGCCTCCCACCGGCTAAACCGAACAGGGTGCCTCAAAGGCAGCTGCTTTGAGGTTACTGCACAGATTGGGATCTCAAGACATAAATCAAGGAAGAAAATGGCAGAGGGTGAATCTGGAAGGCAGGCTGAATGAATTACAAATTGAATTATATGTTGAATTATGCTGTCAAAATGATGGGCAGAAAGGCCTTGTGAGGTCAACTGAACCACCCCCCACCTCTCCAAGCTGCTTGGCCCCCTAGCCGAAGTAGCAGGCACTGCCCGGAGTTAGGCCTCATTTCCCTGCAGCACACTGCCCACACTCACATCATCTCATTTCATCTTCTTTCACAACAAGTCTGCAAGGGCAGTATTGTGTTTTCCATTTTATAATTGAGGAAATTGAGGCCTGGAGAATTAATAGAGGGCTCAAGGTCATATAGCTAGTAGCTGCCTGAACCAAGATTCAAACATGGTCTGCCTGATCCCAAAGCCATTTTCACCAACCTATTAAACTGATTCAAGACCAGCTCAGCAAAGTCAGGAAGGAAGGACCACAAATCTGGCCACCGAGGCAGGAGGCAAAGCGATTTTCTGTGTGGGAGGACCTACCCAGGGCCTATAAAGGCTTTGCCAAAGAAACTCTTCTCTTCTCCAGGGAGAGCTAATGGTTTGAAACCCAGGCACCTACCCTGGAATCAAAGAGGGGGAAGATAGAAAACACTTGGTTGATGATGGGAAAAAAGTATATTTTCATTTCAGATGCTTTTCAAGTTCTTTTTTTCCCAGCTGAGTGTTGGTGTATTTATAGAATTAAGGGGGAGTGTTTAAGGGTAACCAGCAGTGGAGCCGCATTTTGGGCCACGAGGAAGCTCCAAATCATGCAGGAAAAGGTTTATGGGAGGGGACAAGCAAAGGCCAAGAGCAGCAGGACACAAACTGGCCTTCTCTTTCATGTCTTTAAGATCTCTGCTCCCTCCTCAGCTGATAAAATCAATGCAAAGTTTGTAAGAGTGCTGTAGATGGATTATAGGATCAAAACGATGGGCAAAGAGATGAATGGCTCAAGTTGTGGTATAATACAACAGAATATTATTCAGCCGTAAGAAGAAATGAAGTACAATAGGTTACAACAGTGATGAACTTCGAAAACATTTTGTTAAGTGAAAGAAGCCAGACACAAAAGGCCACATATTGTATAATTCCACTTATATGAATTATCTAGAGAAGGCAAAGCCATTAAAAACAGAATGCAGATTAGTGATTGCCAGGGGCTGGGGGGAGGGGAAAATGTGGAGCAACTGTGTAATGGGTACAGGCCTTCCTTTTGGGGTGATGGAAATCTTCCAGAGAGAGAAAGGGTGGTTGTACAATATTATGAATGTACTAAATGCTTCCCTTTAAAAAGGTTAACTTTATATTATGTGAATCTTACCTCATTTAAAAATAAAAAAAGGGCAGTCAGGGCCTTGGGAGATCAACTGTCCACTTGAAGTCTTCCAAGACTTTGTCTTTGTTCCCTAGAGCTGAAGACCCAGAAGCTGCAGAGCAGAAGGCCTAATTTCATTTGAGGCTTCCCTTCTCTCCTTATTCCCCAACCACTGGCTCCCTTTCTGCTGCTCAAACACACCACACCCATCCTAGCCTCAAGACCCTTGTACCGCTATCTCTTCTGCCTGGCTATTTCCCCAATCTAGCCCAGCCTGGCTCCTTCTCCTCATCCAGGTGTCAGCTCACATTACTTCTCAGGGAGGCTTTTTCTGACCCCCTTACTTAAAATAACCCACATACCAGTCATTCTCCATGTTTTTCAGACAGTCAGGTATGGCCCATTTTGTGGATACAAAAATCAATGTAGTGGGTCTTGATTAATATTTTTAATAACTGAAATGAAATGGAATAGAAAATAACACAGAATAAGGGCAATTTTTTCTGTGTCAGAATAATTTTTTGCGGCATGACAAACCGCTCCAAGTTTATTGGCTTAAAAACAACCATCTTTTCTTCCCACAAGTCTGTGGGTTAGCTGGGCTCTGCAAGGCAGATCTTCTGCTCCGTGTGTATCTGCTGGGTTACCATGCAGTTGAATTCAGCTGGGAGCTGCTCTGGGGCTGGAACATCCAAGATTGCTTCCATTCAGAGGTCTAACCTGAGCTGCTTTCTGTGGCAGCTGGGAACTAAGAGTGTAATAGTGAAAGCCCCAGGTTTCTTAAAGCTGAGGCCCAGAACAATCAATGTCAAGTCCACTGCATTCTATTAGTCAAAGCAAGTAGTAAGACCTGCCCAGATTCAAGGAAAGGAGAAATAGATTCTACTTCTTGGCATGTGCATACCAGGAATGATGTTTGCTAATTTTGTTGGCAGACATCTTTGCAGACAATCTACCACAAATGTTTTGTGAAGGTTTTATTTCAATTTAATAAACATGCATATGTGTTCATGGGGTCACACAATAAACATATTTCTTGCTGTGAGTCACAGTCACAAGGTTTGAAAAACATACTTCTTCCACACCCCATTTTAAATTTCTTCCATAGCACTTGGTACTCTCTGAACTTAATTTACTTGATTGTCTATATCCCCTATTAGAATATCAGCTCTCTGAGCGTAGGGATCTTGTCTGTTGTGATCACTGCTATACCCTCAGCTCCTAACAGGGCCTGACACTTAAGAGTGCTAAATGAACACCTGTTGTTAAATAGGTAGTAATAGCTATTATGTTTTGGGTGCTTTGCACTTAAAAAGCATCTCATTTAATTCATTCAATACATATTTGAGCTCCTACTGTGTGCCAGGCACTATTCTCTAGGTGCTGGTGAAATAATAGTGAACAGAATAGACAGTAATCTCTGCCTTCAAGGGTTTACATTTCACTGGGATACTAGAACAGTATCAAGTAGATTTGTTGATATTATTATGACAGATAAGGAAACAGAGTCAGAGAGGTCAGGCAACTTGCCCAAGGTCACACAGCTAATAATTTCACCATGATACCTGGCTCTTCTCCACTCTACAGCAAATGTTGGGTTTTGCCCAGAGATGGGCCTAAGTGGTTACAGATCTCAGTTCCTGCAGTTGCTTCTCTGAAGGATCAAACGTGTCTTTATGTGAATCAGACACAGGACAGGGGGAGAGGTGAGTTCCATGACCTCAGAGTCTCTTCCCTCCCTGCCCCCTCAGCTCCCCAACTCCGTGACGACGGCTCACACCTGGGGTGTTGCAGATTTGAGCCACAGGTCTCAGTCACCCCCACTGTCTTATCAGCATGTGACATCCCCAAGTGGCTGGGGCCTGCAGGCCTGGCAAAGAATGCAGCCTGAACAAAAATAACCCTGCCACATTCCTTGGCAGCCCCCTGCCCCTTCCCGCTCTCCAGCCATCCATTCTCACAGCAGAGGCTGCCAGGGAAGGCTGAGAGAGGGAGAGCAGGGTGGAGGAAGCAAGTGCTGCTGCCGTCCAACCCTGAGAAAGAGAGGGAGAGGGGAAGAGAGGAAGAGAAAGGGAGAGCGAGATCACCTTATATGGGAACGCACGCAGACAATGTGTGGCAGTGGCTTAGAGGGCAGCAGAGGGCAGATACCAGACAGATGGAAGAAATTAAACATGGGACAGAGTGTGTTCCTGGGCCCTGAAAACAGCTCTTGTTTCACAGCGAGTCTGCACAAAGCCTGGCCCATTTTCCGTTTTTGCCTAAGTTAAGCAAGGTGTGTGTCCTAAACTCTACATGACTTTGAGTCAGGCCCCTGACCCTGGCTTAGCAGAGGTCTCAATCCTTTAAGGTCATTTCTTTGATGAGCAAAACTCCTCTTTGCAAATAAAAAGGAAAAGACTGGGCTTCTTTCCCAGGAGGCTCCAATAACTCTCCAAAGTACATAAATTAGTGGTTAATGAGTAAATACTCCTCCATTTCTCATTCATTCATTCAATAAATATAGAGGACCAGTTATGCCCCAGGCTCTGAGCCAGGGGCTGGGAAGACAGTGTTGGTAATAATAATAACAACAATAATAATAGTTACCATTTGTTGATTTTCACTCATCTGATAAATATTTCAATTCATAATAATTTACTCAGCATCTTCATGTTATAGTCATTGGTGATACAGAACATAGATGGAGAATCACCTGGCCCCTGACCTGTGGAGGTGGGTGGGGGAAAACAGAAATGACAGATATTGAACAACTGATCCCCCTGGATCCTCACAACAGAATTTTGAATTAGCTACCTTCACTGTCTCCATTTAACACAGGGATTTCAGCCTTAGCACTACAGACATTTTGGGCTGATGATTCTTTTTGGGGTGTGTATGTGTGTGTGCAGGGATGGGGACTGCTCTGTTCACTGTAGGATATTTGCAACATCCCTGGTCTCTATCCACTAGGTATCAGTAGCAATAATTCCCCTCCCTCCAGTTCCTCCAGTTATGACAACCAAAAAATATCTTCAGACATTGCCAAATGTCCCCTGGGGGACAAAATCACTCCTGGTGAAGAATCATTGATTCAATACATGAGAAAGTACAGCCTCTAGGCGGGTTAAGAAACTTCCTATAAGTCATACCACTAACAAGCGGGGCTCACACCTTGGTCATTCTGATTCCAAGGCCCATGGGTATAACCATTACAGTGTGAAACTGTTTCCGTGACAACAGATGACTATGGGTTTGGGTGGTTGTAGACTTCATTAGCTCACTCCACAAAATGGAAGTCATCTGTGTTAGTTATGATCATCTAAGAAGCACATGCCAAGACTGGCTTAGACCTGGAAAAGAGTTACTGGTTTATTTATTTATGCCCATGAAGAACAAAGGGGAAGGGAGAACAGGAAGGAGTCTCTTCAGACTGTGATGCTAGTCCAACACATGCAAAAGTAGAGGTGAAGGAAGAGCTTCAGACAGCAGGGCAGTTCCAAGAAAGTTTCACGCAGGCTGATGTGGAGTTCCAAAGCCAAAGGCAGCTGTAAGAGGAACCCCAGGTTGGCAGCGGTGGGGCTGCACTAGCACTCCTACTATGCCCAGTCATTGGCTGGGAGCAGCCTGGGGAAGTAAGGCCTTGGTGTGAACCTGCTGGTGGAGTCAGAGGAATGGGACTTAGGGCTGTCAGTGAACCATGCTCTTCACAGCAGACACTCTTGGAGGAATTCTGAGCCATGCACTCTGTGAGTGCCACATCATCAGAAAAGTGCTGCCCAGTAGTTACATTCACCTTGAAGCCAAGGGATTTAAAAGGCACCAGAGATTAAGTGGGTAATAGAGGCAGGCTGGCATCCTTTAAGCAAAAGGGTTCTTTCTCCTTAATGTCTTCAGCTTCTTAGTGATCTTCAAAGTCGGCTCGCACTTGGGTACCACCAGAGAGGAAGTAAGGAGTGCAGTTTTGAGGGACTACTTTGTAGCTTGTGGATGTGGGCATTCTCTGAGCCTCAGTTTCCCCATCTGCATAATGGAATTAACCTGCCTTACCTCATAGGGTTGGTGTGTGGATTGAACAAATGTTTATAGAATTGATTTTCAGGAGAAAATGGAGATCCCCCTGCATGAATTTTCTGCCCATCCTTGGTTTCATATGCACATCTCCCTGTTAGCTGCCTTCTCATCCTTGCAACTAAGATTCATTGTGGCATTTATACAAGGGATAATAAACTAGCATTCCTGGGGCTGTGACAGACAAGTTGTGTTGGGTTCATGTGTTAAAAAAAAGATAGAATGAACCAACATCTGAAAATTTAGATATTTCAAGATGAGACCAATCAAAACCACTGAGACTCAATTCCATTTGTTGGAAGTGTCTGGATTTCTGGCTTCCCTTGAATATTTAGGAAATTTGGATATACAGTGTGGCAGATTGTCTGAAGCTGAGAGGAGGCTGCCTGCTTCAGATGGGACATACACTGTCCAGTTTTCCACAATCCCCACCACTCCCTATCATCTGTGATCCTGAAGCCAGTGTCAATTGCTGATTATCATCACATTTGTGCTGCCATTTTTCTTGGATTAATATTCCTTTGTCACATGTATTTATCAAAGGGAAAATGGTAGCCAAGGAAGCCTATGATCCTTCTTCCACCTGCTGCCATTTCACTCAGATCACCACCTAACACCTGCAACATCCAAGTTTACCTTTAAGCTTGCTATCCTTTTAAGCCCTTTTAGAATCATCTTCCTAAAATTATCCCTGTGATTTCATAAAAATCTTTAACATTTTCCTTTCTCTTGAGTTCACAAAACCCAGTCATTCATTTCTTCCAATAATATAGAGGCACATATTATTTTCTCCATTTTAGAGAGGAGTTGAGTCCTGGAGAAGTGGTTTTTTTTGCCCAAGGACACAGCTGGTGGCAGAGCAAAGTCCTTCTGACTCTAAGTCTCACACTTTTTCCATTACTCTAGAATGCAAAGTGTGTTAAAACTTCTAGTTTCAAAAGACAGAAAGTTAACTAAAACTGGCTTAAGCAAGAAAGGCAATTTATTAGCTCATGTAGCTGGACAATCCAAAGGAGCCATGAACTTTAGGCTCAACTGGACCTAGGAGCTCAAACGCTGTTCTCAGGACTCTGTCAATACTTCTCAACCCTGGGTTCTAATCTTTATTTTGTTGAAGTTATTCTCAGGCAAACTCTCCATTCATTATGGCAAGACAGCGACCAGCTCTAAGCTTCATCTTATTAGCCTCGATTGCAATGGAAAGAGAGTTTCTCCTTCCAGACAGTCCCAACAAATGGAATTGAGGCTCATTGGTCCTGATTGGTGTGATCTAGTCATGTGTCCATCTATGAGCCAATCACTGGCCAGAGGGATGTGGCATTCTGATTGGTCAACTACAACCACATGACCATCTCTAAACCAGAGGATGTGGTTGCTATGTCCAAACAGAAGCTGAGGGTAGTGTGGAAGGTGGATAAGGAGTGATTCCCCAAAGGAAAATTGGATGCTGTTATCAGAAGGGAGGATGAATGCTGAACAGGCCAAAAAAACAGACTTCCATTATATCTAGAATCTTCCCTACCACTGATTCCTCCCTGATTCCTCCCCTCTAGCCTTCCAACATGTGCCAGTCTTCTCCCTTAACCCCACCTGCCTTGCCTTTGCTCCTAGGACATTCCCTTCCTCTCACTGGGTGTTCCTTATACCCTCTTTCCTCGTTCAAATTTATTTCAAGACCCAGGGCAAGCCTCCCCTGTCCAATGATGTGATGCAGGACTACAATGAAATTGTTCTTCTGGGAACTCCTAGAACAGTAAGAATCTGAACCACACACATCAGCACTCAGCTCCATTGCTGTTGAATGAATGAAATGTGGACATAATTTGTATAAATTACAGTAATTAGAAAACAGGGCCAAGATTAGAAGGAAATAAACAGAAATGTTAGTGGTAGCTGTCTCAATAGGTTATGAGTGATTCTGGGTTTTCCTTACTCCTTTCAGTATTTTCTACAATTAAAAGACAGCAAATGATAATAATAAAAAGGATATAATGCAAGTTTGGTTTAAACACCTAGAATATAAGCAAGATGAAGGCAAGGACCAAGTGTTGATTCTGTTATACCCCCAAACCTCCCAGCAGTGGGGCACACACAGTGTAGGAGCTAGTTAGAGCTCACACTGGGAGCTAAAAAATAACAGTTATGTGGGCTTATAATGGAGACTGCTGATTCCCCTCCCAAAAGCCAGTCCCCCTTTTCTCCTTCAGACTCTCTAAAACCCAGTTTTGTGTGGAGTCCTCCAGCTCTTCCTCACCACCATGTGCTTCATTGAACAGACCCCAGCCCCAACCCCTGTCCTACAGGGTGGATCCTGATCAGTGTAGCCTGGGGTTTCTCAATATGGGCACTGTTGACTTTTCAGGCAGGAAAATCCTGATGTTGTTGAGTTGATTCATGAGCCACATTGGAATTTACTGTTAAATTAAGTAAAGTTTTCCTTAATGTTTAAATATTTAATCTAATTTGAGTTGTGTCATTCTGTAATAGCATCTTAATCAACCCAGGGAGGGGTCTGTCTGCTGCACATACATACAAATAAAATGCCTATCAAAAACGACTCTCTGGATGGTTGGGGATTGCTATCAGAATCTGGATTTGGGGACAGGTGTAGCATTTCACAGTCTGTTTCAAGTACCACTATTGATCTAAAGCTATTCCAGTACCACATGGAATTAAAATAATCCATGAAGGTGCTGAGACGGAGTGAGGGGCTTAATTCCTTTTGCAAAACAAGGAGCAGTATTTGGACTAGAACCCACTCTGTCCTACCACATGAGAACTGCGGCAAAACACCAAGTTCTGAAGTTTTTTATCTAATATTTTTGGAAGTCTACCGGACAGCCTCTAAGACAAAGCTGATTAAGAAAAAGTTCCAGAAGCCTCAGTAAACTAGGGAAGAGAATCCTCCGTTATTAAGGAACAGAAAATACTTCATGAACCATAAATTAAGTAACGGGTTATTGGTACTAAGCAGACCAGACATAGTGCAATGAGTTCTTAGTACTGGAATGGTCTAAATGTACGATGTGGTGTGACCAAAATCGTTAGTCAATTGTTTATATGTGGCCTTGTTAAACTTCTTATGTTTCTGTGGCTCTGCTTCCTCATCCGTATATGGTGGCAAGACTTCATTTTGACTGTGCACGGAGGATAAAACAAGGCTATTTGAAAAAGTGTAACATACTACTAGTATTATTTCACCACAATTTCCTTGTTGGGGCCAGACAATAGCAACAGGGCAAACCAAACTAGACTTGGGGTCGCAAATTCCATAGAGAATGTTGGTGCATCGCTGCCCTCTGCTGGTCAGTAGTGAGACCACAGATGTTTACATAGGGGAGAGCGTCCTCCGAGAGGGACCCTGGGGGTAATCTAAGGGCAGAGAGGAAAGGGGATTTGCCGGACCGCATGGAATTAGCCTTGGACAGAGCAACTGGGGTTCCTGAATCTCAGCTCTTTCCTGAGAGAGAAAAATGAGGACTACAAACACACATTTCGGTTTCACTCTTGCTAGTTGGTCAGGAGCTTCCCTAGTTGGATAGGGATTTTTCTCTCTTCTTATTCCCTCCCCACCCAAATTGCCTGGACTTCTCACCCTTTCCTTCATACCAAGATAGCCACTGCTGGCCCTGAGGCCAAGAGTCCTGATGGACGCTGGGTGCTTTACAAAAATGATCTTGGGTTTTTATAATTGTTTTGTAAGGCAGACTAGGAAACTAAAGCTCAGAAAGGTTAAGACATGTGCCCAAAGTGCAACAGCCTTTACCAGCACAGCAGCTGAGAGCTGAAATGTCACCTAAGACTCCAAAGCCCATTTTATACCTACCACACACAAAAAAAATCAAAACACACACAAAAAAACATAAAGCAACTTGTGTTGAAGACACGATTAAAGGCCATTTTGTGTTTTTTGAATGCCCCAAATGGTATTCGCTGGGCAGACCATGACAAAGCAGTGACGGAGGGAAATTTTTTGAGCAGTTACCGCATACCAGTGCCATTCACATACATTAACTGTTAGTTCTCCTATTGACACATATATGATCTTGAATCCTGTCCACAATATTAAGGCACAAATGAGGAAACTGAGTCAAAGAGGTTAAGAAACTTGCTGGTCATGTGATGAAAGCTGGTATTCAGTCTCTAATCCCCCTGCTTAGGGTTAGTATATAAATAAACTATGCTCTTAAAAACAGAGAGGAAAGCCTACAGTGTCTGTGGTCAGGCTGGCCCACAAACCTCTGAGCCATGAAATCCCTCAGACTCTCCTGTAAACCACTACCTTCCTGGAGGCCTCTGGATTTCAAGTCCTAATCTGGGTTCAAACCCCACATTTCTGAGCACTATTTAGTGTCAGGTCCTGGCTGGGTATATTATTTCATTTAATTCTTGTGAGACCACTGTGAGGTAGATAATGATTATTGCCCCCATTTCACAGATGAAGTAATAGACACTTTGAGAAGTTGAGTATCTGCGCAAGTGTGTAGGTGAGCCCAGGTGTTGACAATTTGCTAACATTCTATATGATATTGTCTTGACGGTCTTATTCTTCCCCATTTGCAGACAGGGAAACAGTTACAGACAAATGAAAATGACCTCCTTTGCACTTGTGGTTCCCTCTTCTTGTGATGCTATTTTCAGACATCTTGGTGGCTCACTCCCTCACCTTCTGAAGATTTTCACTTAAAAGCCATCTTCCCAGGGAGACCTATTCTTACCACGTATGTAGAAGTTCAACCTCCACTCTTACATTTTGATGACGAATAGACAAGCAACCCAATTCAAAAGTGGGCAAAGGACTTAGAAATTTCTCCAAGAAGGTATACATACAATGTATACATACAATTTTTTCATGAAAAATGCTCACTACCTAATAATTTGCATTTGTGAAATGCAAATCAAAACCACGTGAGGTAACCCTTATTATCATTAGGACAGCTATTATTTACAAAATGGAAAACAGAGAGACAGAAGACTTGTGCTTAAGTCTAGAAAATTGAGTGAAATAACAAAGTAACAAAGATGCTTACCAATGGGAAAAGGGGTCTCTTATTAACCTCCCGAGAGTCTTGGAAGAGTGGAGAGAAAAAATGCAGTAAGTTGAGCAGCAAGAAGGCTTTATTTAAGGCTAAGTACACACTTAAAAAGGAGAGTGTGGGCAACCTCACAGAGAAGGTGCTCTCAAAGCCTTAGGATTTGTGTCTTTTAAGGATTTCAAGAATGGAGCAAAGGGCCAGGAGGGCGTAGGCTTGACCTGTGGTCTCACGATGTCTGTCTCCAGTGAGAGACAGCATGTCACCATCCATAGTCAGTCCTCTAGATATTCTGCAAGATAAACTTAACACAAGGGATTTATTGATCCTGTTCTTCACTAAGACAGTGGTTACCCTCAAGCAGTGGGAATACACCATTTAGAATTGCTTGCCCTGCATTAAGATAGGGTCAGTTGCCAGCCAACTACCATAAAGTATGTTAGGAATATTACCTCCTAACTCCCTGGTTTTAAAAATGGAATCTTAGTCTTAAGATGGAGTCCCTCCTGTTCTTACTATTTATATATTGACACTTTTCATCACAGCAGGAAAAATTATTCATGGTGCTTATCCCATGTCCCTGTTCTAGCTCAAAGACAGAAAGAAAATTGATGGTTACCATAGGCTGGTAATTCCATAGAGACAGAAAGCAGATTGAGCGTTGCCAAGGGCTGGAAGAGGAGGGAATGTGGAGTGACTGCTAATAGGCATGGGGCTTCCTTTTGGGGTGAGGGAAGTGTTCTGGAACTAGAACATTAGGCGCTGGTTGCACAACATTGTGAATGGACTAAAGGCCATTGAATTTTTCACTTTAAAATGGTTAATTTTATGTTGTGTGAATTTCACCTCAATTTAACCCCTGAGTTCAACCCCAAACACATCTTATCTTTCTTCTCTGCTTGACTTTTGTCCATAGGGCACATGGCCCTCCCACTTACTATATGTCTGGTTTATCTATTGTAAACCTTGTTTCTTTAGAATACAAGCTCCAGGAGGGCAGTGATGTTGGTCTCTTTCATTAACGCACATACCCCCAAAGAGGACCCGGCACTCAGTGGATGTTTGCTGAGCAAATGAATTAGAGAGTGCGGTGATGAAGCAGAGCCTGCCCCTGCCCCTGCCCCCCACCTTCTCAGTTCTAAGGGGCTCTTGATCCTCAAGCATATTCACAATGACCTCGTTCAGGACTCATTTTTCCTATCCTTTCCTGAAGTGCTGAAGCCATAGGCTCTCACTCAGCTCTTCCTTTTAACGCCTTCCCAATGGAGAGTCTGACAGAAGAGGGGAAGGAGAGGGACAACAAATGACAATGTGGAGAAACGCTCTCTGCTCCTCCATTCTGGGGTTTCCCACAGCAATTGATCAGAACCCCAAACCCCATCCTGTGCTCCAGCCAGGAGGACCTATGCCCAGATGCTGCACAGGTGGCTCTTGGCCATTTATGGGACCAAATCAATAACCACTTAATGAACAGCTGCTCTGACACAGGCACTCAGCCAAATTACACATGAAAGATACAATCATTCATTGTTATTTGATCACTGATCACTTGATGAATGATCATTGATTAACCATTTGTTCATTCATTCATGTGGTTATCAAACATTCATTGAGCACCTACTATGTACCTTGCACTGTGGCCCTTAGTTTCACATTTACAATTGAATTTACAACTTAGATGCCAACATTGTATAGATTGGGGTTTCTCAGCTTGACACTACTGACATTTTGGATGGGGGTTGGGAGCTTGATCTGTGTATCATAGGATGTTTGGCCATTAAGGATTCCTGGCCATTAGATGCCAGTCATACTCCCTCAATCATGACAAGTTAAAATGTCTCCAGACTTCATCAAATGTCCCCAGGGGCACAATCACCCCTGTTGTGAACCAGTGATCTAGACAAGTATTTTCCCCAAACCCAGATAGAACCATAATTATCAGAGGAGGAAAAAAAATTGTTTTAATTATTTTTGTTGTTTGATCTTTCTTCTCTGTTTCTCTCTGTTTCTGCGTGTCTTTCTCTGTGTCTCAGTCTCTCTCTTTCTGTCTGTCTGTCTATCTATCTATCTATCTATCTATCTATTCTTTCTCTTGGTCCAATCAGGTATGGTTAGGTTGATATTTCAGGCTGAGCTGCAAGGAAATGTTAGGTGTGGAAAAAAACAAACAACAAACAAACCTGTTCATCTCTGTTTTAATTAAATATTTCAATATTGGATATTATATATTATATATATATATATTATATATTATATTATATATATTATATAATATATATATTACATATATATTATATATATATAATTATTATATATTATATTATATTATTAATATAATTATTATAATTATAATTATAAATTAAATTAATTATAAATATAATTATAATTATAAAAATATATAATAATATAATATATAATAATAATTATTATTATTATATATTATTATATATATTATATATATATAATATATTATATATTATATATTGGGTTATTGAGCCTGGGCATAGGGTAACCACTTACTTGTCTTCCAAGAGCTTATTGCCTTTTCTTATTGTTACTGTTATTAATAACATATCATTAATAATTAATAGCTGCAATTTGCTAAATATTATTATGTACTGGGCATAGTGCTTCTAATGAGTAATGTCACTTAAGGCCCTCAGAGACAGTCAGTCAGTCAGAGACTTTGCATCAGGTATGGCAACCCTAGGGATATTTGGGATTTAAGAGCTGTGCTTTGGAGAAAGGAGTATAATTATTTAACTTTCATTTAATCAGAGAAACTAAGTGGTAGGTGGAGTTGTAAAGGAAGGCAAGGCACAAGGCAGGCAGATGCTAAGTGGGAGACTGTACCAGGCATAAGGGAAATGGGTGTGGGTGTAGAAAAATGCAAGAGAGAAAGCCAAGGGAAATTAGGTTTGACTGGATAAATGGATAGTGAGAGTTTTGATAAGAGCAATGAAATGGGCAGCAAGAAGTATAGAGATCTTCAAATAATGGACTCCACCCCCATCCCCTCTCTTTCAGCAGTTAAGCAGCATTAGGTCCTCTCCCTACTCCTTCCTGGAGCTTCCAGAGACCCTGAGCTCAGCCCTCTGTCCTGGCCCGCTCTTCTTGTTTGCCATTCTCGCTCTATGCCATGTCACCTGTCCATGCTTCTCCCCTCAGCCTGGCAACCTGATCCCAGTTCCTACCCATTCCATTGGCTTCTCCTTTGTCATGGAGCTCTTGAGGTGTATTGAGAGAGCCCTGAAGAATGCCATGTCACTGGCTCAACAAAATAAGCTGAAGCAAATCAACAAATTTTTAAAAATTGAAATACAGTTGACATACAGCATTATGTTGGTTTCAGGTACACAACATAGTGACCTGAAAATTATATACATTACTAAATGTTCACCATGGTAAGTATAGCAAGTCAACATCTTTGACATGAAGATGCTGTCAGCTTGATGGGGCCAAGAGAACAAGGCTGTGTTTTAGTAAAGTTTGTTTGATTGTGAGGAATAAATATTCAGTCACATTATGTGACTGTGACACAGTAAGAAACAGATACTTGGTCTCTGCCCCCAGTTCCTGACACAGATCTCCTAAAACCCTTATAATTGCCTGAGTGATAGGGGTGCTAGAAGTGTCTTTTGTTCTAATATTTGGTCTTTGACCCTGGTTCCTGACACAGAGCTCCTAAAATCCCTTGGAATCTCCTGGGCAATAGGAGCATCTTTTGTTCTAGTGAGGCAACTCTTGGTGAGCTCCTGGATAGCTTCAGGATGGGGGATGTTCACCAGAAAGACCAAGTCTTGATTAGAAGCTTGGAACTTTCAGCCCCACCCCCATCCTCTGGGGAGAAGAGGGTCTAGAAATTAGGTTAGTCATGCCTACATAATGAAGCCTCCATAAAAATCGCTAAACTACCGAGTTTGGAGAGCTGCCAGGTTGGAAACACATTCACCTCAATTTCATGGAGACAGAAGCTCCTGTGCTCAGAACCCTTCCACCCAGATGTCCCTCTTCATCTGGCTGTTTGTCTGTATCCTTTATTATATCCTTTAAAATAAGCCAATAAATGAGTTTCCCTGAGTTCTATGAGCCATTATAGCAAATTATCAAACCTAAGGAAGAAGTTGTAGGAACTCTCAATTTGTGCCAAGTCAGTCACCTGGGGACCCGCTGCTTGTGATCAGTGTCTGAAGAGGGGAGCAGTCTTGTGGGACTGAGCCTTTAGCTCTTGGGGTCTGCTCTAACTCTGGGAAGTTAATGTCAGAATTGGATTGTAGGACACCCAGTCGGCACCCAGAGAGCTGGAGAACTGGTTGGTGTAGAAAACCCACACATTTGGTGTCAGAAGTGGTGTGACTATAGAGACAGAGACTTTTCTTTTTAGTCACACACAGAGACTTATTATGCACATGCTCCGAATACAATATGGGAGATGGGATTTCATGGGAAAAAAAATAAACAAGAGAAATAGTAATTGGATTAGGCTTCTTAGAGTCAAGAACCAGGGAGGAATTCTGTATTCAGGTTTATCCAGAGACCTGAGAAGCTGGTGTGCCTTCCTTCCACAGCCCCACTCTCAGCTCCTCCCTGTCTCCCTGCTTCTCTTTTCTGTTTCATGCCCTACATTTCCATCCATTCAACATAAACCCTATTCTCTTTCCCCCTCTATTATCTGTAGCAGAATGTCCTGTTGGAATTAAACTAATGGTTTTTATCTCTGCTTTAATGAGATACAGTGACTCACTAACAAAAAGAAGATAGGTTCCCTTCCAAGGGTTATGTATTCAGTTTGGGGGTTAAAAAGGAGAAGCTATCAAACACATATGGATATATACTGGTAGGTAAAACAAACAAAAACAAACTTGGTCCATCAAAACATTAAACAATTTCACTGAAGCCTTCCCCTGAGAATGTTGACCTTTCTACTCTCCTGGTGTCCTCCATGCTCCCCAACTGTATTTCCAGATCAATGGTCCTCCACCTTAAATAAATTCCTAGTCTCATGGCACCTGGCTGTGCCACCTTCTATGCCTTCTCCATGCTGTGTCTACTAATTTGTCAACCAATCATTCAACCCTTATTCTTAGAAGACGTTGTCATCTGGCTCATCCTTCCTCCCTAACCCAGCTCCTGCCATCACACTATGACTTTAATGACTATGAGGGTGACCAAAGACCCAGCCAACCTCATGGCCCCTTGCCTCCTGTGACCCCTCATCCCAGGGATCTTCACGTCCACTCTACTTGAGCCACCATATCCCTTGACCATGTCCTGGACCTCAATTTTTCCTGGAACTAATCTTCCCCTAAACTCTTACATTCCTCTGACCACAGGTTGTGTATCCTCATTCTTTCAGTTGTTACAGGCTTAGTAGTTCTTTGAACTCCAGGATCCCTTGACCCTTTTACTCTCTCCCTCTTAGGACCCTCCTTCCTCTATTTCCTTCCCTATCCAGAGAATATTCCCTGGTCCTCATTTTAGCCACTTTCTTGCCAGTGCCTGAATAGTAGACATTGTGGATGACTCCTCAACATCAATTCCATCCAGTGATTCCTGTGGGGAGGAACAGGAATGTAACTCACTTCTAGCACTAGAGGATAGGGTGAGGTGGGGACAGGAAGGCTCTGGGAAAGATTTTCCCATGAAAGAGACAAAATAACTGATGATCTTTCTTTCTGAGGATGAACCCAACGAAGGCGGCATTGCAGAGAGACAGAAAGAAGCTGGATCCTTGATGTTTTCAAGTCATGAAATCAACCCCCTTCAAAGTCTGTCCTCCCTCTGGATATCCTATGAGATAACGTCTTTCATATTTAAGCCAATTTGAGTCAGGCATTCTGTTATTTTCAGACAAAAGCTTCCTAAATAACGTAATTCTCAACTCACAGCAAATGTTCAGTCTTAGATCAACATAAATTTCCTTCTATTCTGTTTTCATATCTGTCCTGCTAAAACTGATGGAGAAAACAACAGGTCCCTAGTCCTCTAGAAACCTCAGATACTACCCTACCACCTACCATTAAAAGGAGAACATCGGTTTTTCTCACCCACCCCCAGCCTCTGTGTTTAGGATTTCAGAAGATCCCAGTTACCTGAATTGGCCAGCTGTCTTGACTAGGAAATAGATTTGAGAAGTTCCCAAGGAGAGCATGTGTACTGGGCTTGGAAGGAGTGTTGTAGAGGGGAGAGCCTAGGATTAAAAGAAATCCAACATCCATAGGGAGGATGGAGCAATTATTATACCAAGAATAAATGAGTGAACCTCGTCATTCCCAGTTAAGGGCCAAAGAGAAGCTTCCTGCCCTGTGTTGTGGGCCTGGCAAAGGATACAAGCCCCAGGGAAGGGTGACTTAGGGGGCCGGAGGGGCAGAGATGGAACTTTACGTACACTTTTAAGAACAAATGTAAAAGATCACAATAAGCATAGCAGATACGAATGCTTATAAATCCTAAAACTGTGTGAACCACTTGGCAAGACCTGGTGGGTCTCTGGGTGTGGAAGTAGGAGGTGGATCCTGTAGGTGGGAAGGTCCCAGGTCCTTATCATAATCTCAGTCATGTAGAACTGTTGCATAACAAACCCATAGTCTTTAATTCTCAACACCAGCCTAGGATTCCTGTTTTTCCTCTTGGCTCTCTTCTCTTGTTCACCATAGCAACTGTTTTGAATCTTCCTCACTCTCATCAGACCTCCTACCCCTCTGCCTTCTCTTTCTCTGTCATCAGGCCAATCTGCCTCCTATTTCATACATAGAATGCTGCCCTCTGGCTGGGCCTACCCTCACCTTCCTCACCTGCAACCTCTGTCTCACAGATTTAGTCAGCAGTGCTGTCCAGCTGACCCTTCTACAACGGTGGAAATGTTCTGTATCTTCACTGTCCAGTATAGCATTAGCCAATGTGGCTATTGAGAACTTGAAATATGGCAAGTGCAACTGAAGAACTGAATTTTAAATTTCATTTAATTTTATTAATTTAAACTTAAATAGCCACATGAGGCTAGTGGCCACTGCATTAGACAGCACTGGTTTAGTGTAACTCAAAAATATTTTTGCTACCACGGCACTGGGATTTCTCCTAACTCTGTAACATCCATCCTAAAGCAGTAAATGCTTGACCAGCTTAGAACCCTGAAATAGGTGATGAGAAAGAAGGAAGAGAGGGTTAGACAGGCACATTCATGAGAAATTGCCATGGAAAAACACAGAGGAAAAAAATCATCACTTTGATGTGCTTTTTCAGTAACTCCAGTTCCCGAGAAAGAAACCACAATGAATCCTGGCTGAAACACTGCACTCCTGAGGGAGAGTAAAAGGCTCCTATCACCTTATCATCACTGCAAATCCATGCTAGTAGTGACACCAACGCGGAGTTTTAAGTGGAAGGAAGAACCAAACAAGAGCCAGGTGAGAGGGAGGCATTGTTATTTCAAAGGGCACCCAGTCAACTTTGCATATTCATGCAAAGTGTCTGCAACACAAATAGAACCAGTGACTTGCATGTCCCTCTTGTGTAGCTGATTTTGTTCACTTTTGATGATTCTATCACATTTCAAACAGTTACACATCTTTCTAAATAAGAAAAGTTAGAACATCCCCCTCCCTCTACCAACCTCCTCTAAGTGGCTAGCCAATTGCTCTGAGATCATATTTTAAGTAGTTTCTTCCTTCCCTAATTTAAAGTGCTTTAAATATAGGCTAAGTTCCCACTTACCTTTGGGTTCAGTATTAGACTCTGTCTTGTTCCATTAATTTACCTGTTTCTTCTCTGGTGCCCTTTAAGTATATAGCTTTATAATCGCTCTTAATACCTCCTGTGGCCACTGGCTTATTCGCAACCTGCTCCTTGGTTAGCATCTGGGTACACACTCCCTCCTGGTTTTCTTTGCCTTCCCTGATGCCTCTGCTTAGACTCCTTCATGTTGGATCCTTCAGGGATCTGCCCTCAGCCCCACTGTGTCACTAAACCCTCTCCCTGGGCAGACCCCCTGCCTCCACTCTTACCCCTTCTGTCTACTTTTCACTGTGCAGACAGTGATTTTTACTAAAGTACAAGTAAGATCATGCCACAACTCTGCTTATAAATCCACCTATTGCTCTCAAGATAAATTCCTGACTCTGTAACAACAGCACAGGAGGCCGCAATAGATAGAGTTTCCCTAAAGCAGACCCTGAGACAAGGATCCCAGCAAAAGTGGTTTATTTAGGAGATGAGGCCAGGAAGGGCGGTGGGAGGTGGGACAGGGAAGGAAGGCAGCCAATAGAGGAAGCCTTCTAGAGCAGGTCCCTGCCTTAGGTTCAGTCCCACTAAGGACCGGGGAGACTGCCTAGACTGAATCAGAGTTGTCTCTCCTCAGAGAGTAGAGCTGGGGTGTTTAACCAGAGTTCCCCAGCCCAGAAGCCCCCATTCTCTGAGAGCCACACCTCCCTTTCTCCCTCCTTTCCTTCCTCCCATCTCTCCTTCCTCTCTCTCCTCACAAAGCAGGTGTGGGGTAGGGGTAGGGGGACGCCCACACCCGTAGCTGCTTGAACTAGAGATGAACAGCTGGATCAGTCAGATTCACGCCCCTGGGATTCTGAATTGGGCAGTCATCTGCTCCTTCACTTGAACCGTAGACCCTAACCATGACTGCCTTGTTTGGCCATAGAGAAGCAGAGATGGCGGGGGTGGGCAGTGTTTAGAGAGAGACACACAGTGGGTGCACAGAGAGAGGCGCACAGCTTCAGACACATCAAAAGCAAGCTCAGCATAGGACATTTTAGTTTCTGATTCTCTTCATAAGGTTTTCCTGGGGTTGAGCCACATTCCCAGAACTTGAGTTCTGTGAGACAACAGTGCTTCCTGTCTGCTGCAGAGAGATGTTAACCTGTATTTTCTGTGTTTCCTTTTGATTTCCTGACCTGTAACTAGAAACACCCACACCCAGCCTTGACTAAGAAAAATTCCCCCAAGTTCCCCAATCGCCATTCATGACCTGGCTTCCTACCTCACAAAGAAACAGAAACCACTATTATTGACATTCCACTTGGACTATTTTTTAATGGTTCCAATGTTTCCATCTTAACAACCCTCCCTCATCCCCACCCCCATCTTCCTTCGACTCTATTTCACCTTGAAAACCACCCTTACCTCTCTCCCCTCATAGCCAACCTTACAGGAAAAGTAGTTCACATCTGGTGTCTCTACTCTCCCCCTCTCTTAGTCCTTACTTGCACAATTATTTTGTGGGAAGGTGTTCCATTCTGAAGATGTGATTTGAAGTGTTTATGGGATATTTAATTCTGAAGGTTCATAGACTGTACAGGTGTAGAATTCAGAAGGCAGGTTTGGTCTGGAGATAATAGATTTTAAAAATCAATCAGGATTTTTTTTTAAGAATTATCTGCACAGGAAGGTGATAAATAAGTGTCTTGACAAGCACTGACTAATCCCCCAGTTTCCTCCCCAGAGGCCATCTTGTGTATCCATCCAGACATGGCCAGCTTCATGAACATAGGACCTGACCTGCGCAGGTATGTAGAGACACATCCTGGAGAGGGACCTAAGCTCGATTTAATGCTCTGCTGTCACCATCTTGCAATTCCTAATTAGGAATGAAGGACCCCAAATTTTCATTATTCAGAAATTATGTAGTAGGTCCTATTTCCAGTTGTATTTCATGTATAGAACACATAATAAACACATATACCCCTGTTCCCACCCCGTTTTCTTCCAGCATTTTGGTGATTCTTAAAAGAACATTATGAAACAGGATGAAATTTCCCAGGGAGAAGGTACAAAAGTCATTACTGCTGTTCACCAAATATTTTGGCTTTTTCTGTTTCTGCATACACGGGGGATGTATGCTGGGGTTGCATTTCCTGGCTCCCTACTGGTTAGATGCGGCCAAGTAACCAGTTTCGATCAATGAATTAGGAGCAGGAGGGAGTGCATCACTTCCAGGTCAGAGCACTTAAATACTGCTGTAAGCCCTGCCAGATTTCTCGTTCAGGAGTTCAAGATAGTGCTGTTCCATTAGTCTTGGTCTCAGAGTGACTACGATGAGCAGACCCTTCTGTGTAGGCCATGATGGACATTCAGTTGAGAAATAAGTTGACATTGTTTTTAAGCCATGAGATTTGGGGAGTTATTTGTTATTGCAGTGTAACCTGTCCTATCCTGCCTGATAAAAATATTAAAAAATGCTGGGACAGAACTTGCTGGAACTGACATTTAAGGGGAAGAGAGAGCCATAGAAAGATAAGACAAAGACTTATGAGATAAAAATGAGAAACCAGGAGAAGACAGGACCTAGGGGAGTCATGAAAATGAAAGGAAGAAAGTGCTCTAAGAGGAAGAGAGTAGTTGACGGTATTGGATGCATCCAAGAGGTCAAGTAAAATAAGGAATACAGCATATCCATTAAATTTGGCAAATGGGAATTCATTGGTAAGCTTACTGAGTGCAGTATCCCTGGAGTGACAATGGTGGGGAAATAAAGGACAGAGGGCTGAGGAAGCAGAGAGGGAAGAGCCTAAGGGATCATTTTATAAGTTCATAAAAGCCTGAGAGAAAGTATATGTCTTTGGGTGGTGGTAAGGCCAATACTGAAGTGAGTTGCTTACTCTGAATGTTTCCTATAAATGGAATTATACAATAGGTGGTCTTTTGTGTTTAGCTTCTTTCACTTGGCATCATGTTTTCATGGTTCAGCTATGATGTAGCATGTAATAGTACTTCATTTCTTTTTGTATCTGAATCATATTCCATTATGTGGGTGGACAACATTATGTTTATCCACTCATCTGTTGATGGGCATTCGGGTTATTGGCCTGTCTACTGCTATATCTGCCAGTGGCTGGTGCTCTTGGGAATGAATGAATGAATGAATAGTATAAACAATGCTGCCCAAGGTCACAAAGGTGCTAAGATGTGACACCAAGATTGGAAGCCAGGCAGATAGTCCCTCAGTGCCTATGCTTTAACTATCAGATTTGAATGCCCTAACAGGAGTTCTTTTTTCACAGATGCAGATTTCTGTATCTTCAGAGTCCTGGAAGGAAATGAGGGCATATTCCCGTGGGGTGACCAGTGGTGGTACCATTTACAAAGGTGTCAGCCATGTTAAGTGAAAGCAAAAGTGATGGTGAGCTACCGGGTCTGGCAACAGTGCGAAGCCCTTACCACCCCTAGGCCCAAAGGGGCAGGGAGGGCATGGTGCCCAGAAGCCCTGCTATGTGGAACTCGGAGGAGCAGAGCCCAGAAGATTCACATTCAACCTCACCATTGTCTTGCACTCCAGTCTCTGTAATTGGGAGCCAGAAGGCAAGGGAGCCCCTGGTGCAGCTCACACAGGTGAAAAAGTAAAATTTAGCTCAGTCTGAAAAAGCAAAACTCAGCCTAGCCACTTAGTTGCTGGAAGAGCAGAAATGGGTAAAGTCAGCTGCAAAAGGAACAAGAAACAATATTTCTTAGTAGCTATAAAGTGATCATAAATTCCCCTACCCGGACTTAATCTTTTTTGAGTAACTGCTGCTTTCTTACTGAGAAATGTCATTCTCTAAAATCATAGACCATTAGAAACTTTGCTATTTGGAATTGTATTAGTAAGAACAAAATACTCCACTTTTGCTGGAGGGTTTAAGTCACCTTGCTACAGATTACCAGCCTTGATTCGCACCCCAGGTGCAGAGGTTTGTATAAAGGGTTTCTGGACACAACATTCACCATTTATCTTGGCTTTTATAGCTTGCAAGCAAACAGGGCCCTGGGTCCACTTTGCAATCCAGATATGAAGTTGACTATTTTATGTAAACCTGCTTTTTGCTTTGGGCTTATCAAAACCAGCTTTCCTTTAAATTTCATCTAAACTCCACCATCCCTCAGAATCCTATGGTAATTCTGTCCCTTTCTTTGATGATGCCCCAGAACTTCAGGTGCATGTCCTCCCTCATTGAATGGGTTAATACACCTAATTTTGTTGGACAGCAAGTTTGTTTCTAGTGGCCTTAGGCTGACTGGCCTAGGTTACAGGTGGACCTCCCAGGGAACAGATCTGGGAGGAGAGTGGATCTAGAGGGTCACACAGGAAGTATCCAGCCTAGAAATAAAGTCGTCCTCCATACCCCCAGCCTGCAAGAAATCTGATTCCCTCCACCACCTACAGACCAGAATGTTGTAAGGAAGTGGGGCAAGGAGGAAAGGGAGAGACTTTCATTTACCGTGATCGTATACATTTGGGCAGGAATAAAGGGTGTAGAAACGAATCTGTCAGTCTCTGTGTGTAGCTTGAGGCAATGGAAAGATCTAGGAACTTTATACTAAGGTACAAAGGAAGCACTAGATCTTCTGACATTTGAAGGGCTGCCCCTTTTCCCCAGTTGAAATTAGTAAAAAAAAAAAATGAAAGGAAAAAGGGGATAAGGCAGAATTCTAAAAATGACCTTCTTTTGAACACCATCTTTGTGCAGGCATCTGGAGGAGGTCTGCTGGGCTGGGGTCATCTGCCAGCCAAGCCTGTAAGACTTTGCTTCTCTTGTTTATTCCCAGCCACATCTGGGGCAGCTGCCAGGGCCCGCCCCCACTCTGCCGTCATTGGAGGAACTCAAACTTAAAGGCTCCCCCTAAGGATTAGAAAGTTTCATTTTCCCTCTTCCTGGTGGGCCTGCTGTGGCTCTTCTGCTAGGTTTGAGCCCTGGTCCAGCCCTGAGCAGTGAGCCTCTCACCATGTCAGCCTGCTGCAGCTGGAAAGATGTTTTCCAGTATAAGACAAACAGAGTCACCCAGATCTACAGCATGAGTTATGGCACCATTAAGTGGATCTTCCACGTGTTGGTCTTTTCCTACATCAGGTAAGTGGGGTGTGGGGATGACCCTACATCTCTGCAGTGGTTGACAGCACAGTAAGCCCCCAGCTGCAGCTTCTGGTGCATATCCTGAGTTCCGGGTGGCTTTAAAATCTGAGACTTGCATCTCACATCAAGCTGGGGGCAAGGGTGTGGGTGAGGATGGTGGAGGAAGCAGTGCCAGTTTGCTGTAGAAAAGCCATAAGGGGCTAGTGTCACACTTTGGGTTCTACCCCAGGCCTGCCTGGGCAAGTTGGGCAGGGCATGCCTGAGAAGGTGGGAAATGCACGGCAACACCCCAGATTCCCTGGAGTGATAATGCTGGCATCTGAGTCATCACTAACTTAGCAGGAGGAATAGAATCAGACTTGAAAATGTAACTTTAGATCCTCTCCAGTGTCAGGAAGGCTGCCCCCCACCCTACTCTTTTCTCTTTTTTTTAACAGTTTATTGAGAGTCCAAGCTCTTACTAAAGTGATATACAAAATGGAGGAGACAGAAATACGAGTGGAGGGAGAGAGACCATGTAGGAGGCTACTGGGTTGTCCAGGTGAGATCTGATGGTGACCTGGACTGAAGAAGTGACAGTGGTAGAGGAGAGAAGTAGATGGATTTGAGTAACATCAAGAAGATAAAGCAACAGGATTTGATAATTGAATGGATGAGGGGAAATGAGGGAAAGGAAGATTTAAGGAGTGCACCATGTCTCTGGCTTGGGCAACTGATGGGTGGTGAAAGAACTCACTGAGATAGGAAATGTTGGGGGGAAAGCCCAAGTGGGGTGGAAGATGAATTCAGAACTGAAGGTACTAAGTTTAACATGTCTATGGGACATACAAATACAGGTGCTTAGTGGGTAGTTGGATATATGAATCTGGAGCTGAAGATACAGATTTTATATCACCAGCATATAGATGGTAACTAAAACCATGGAAGCAGCTGCAACTGACCAGCAAGAGAAGATGTAGATCAGAAGGCAAAAGGACTTAGAACAGACCTTCTGAGGAATACTAACCTTTCAGATGGGGAGCACGGAAGTCTTTGAAGGATTCTCAGAATGGAGGGCCATAGAGATCCAAACAAAGTCAGGAGAATAAGGATTCTGGGAAGCTAAGGGAAGAAGAAGAAAGTGATACACGGTCATTGGTGTCAAATGCTGCTGTGAGTTCCAGGAAGATCAAACCTATATTGTGTCTATTGGATTTTGTTGTTTACTTGGCAAGAGAAGTGGTGGGGGCAGCAGCCAGACTGGAGTGGGCGGAGGAGTGAATGGATGCGGAAATGGATGCGGTGACTCACTCTTTCAAGGGAGCTGGCTAGAAAGAAAAAGAGAGGCACCAAGTGGTAACAGAAGAAGAATGTGGGGTGGAGGAGGGAGAGTTGATTTTTAAGATGGGAAGTGATGTTGAGATACAGATGGAGAAGAGACTGGCAAGAGAGATGATGAGATAAATGGAAATTATCATCATTATCATTATCACCAATTAGCAACTACAAGGAAAGTTCACTCTGTTCTGGCACTGCTCTAATTGTTGGACTTTTCTTCCTTATATTGAGCCAAAATCTATCTGCCTGTAATTTCCCCCTTTGATTAGAGTTCTACCCTGTGGTCCCTCTTCTACTTGACACTCATGAAATGGCTTCACTGTACCACTTTATTTCTTCTCTTCTTCAAAACAATCTCTTCGGCCATGTGCACCTCCCCACCCCCCACAGTGCTAGGACCCTTTCCAACCTCAGCCAAGCCCACACAGCCACACCCCTTGTTCATCATGGCCCTCTTAAAAGGTGGTGCATGCACTCTTACTTTGTAGGTGGAACCACAGTTCAACTTTTTGTGGTTAATAAACCAATTCAGTAAATGTTCTGTGGTTTGGCAAAATGAACTGAAATATAAAATGCATGCATCTTTTGGCCTAGAAATTTATCTTAAGGGGTGAAATTTATCTTAGGTGTGAAAAGATTCTTGTACAAGTACACGTCTGGTGACATCGGGATGCAATGAAGCAGAGTGCTTAAGAGAACAGACTGAGCCTCAATGGTGAAAGACTGAACACTTCCCCCCCACAGAAGATAAGGAAAAAGACAAAGATGCCTATTTTCACTGCTACTATTCAATATTGTGCTGGAAGTTCTAGCCAGAACAATCAGGCAAGAAAAAGAAATAAAAGGCATCCAAGTTGGAAAGGAAGAAGTAACACTATATTCAGATGATATCCTATATAGAGAGAATCCCAAAGAATTCACAAAAAAACTGTTTAAGTTAATAAACCAGTTCAGTGAAGTTTCCCTTAAGGTATAAATGCAACACACAAAAATCCGTTGTGTTTCTATACACCAGTAATGAGCAATACAAAAAGGAAATTAAGAAAACAATTGCATTTATAATAGTATCCAAAAGAGCATGAGCCAGTATTACTACTTATTATGTGTCTTAGTCTGTTGGGCTACTATAACAAAATTCTACAGACTGAGTGGCTTATAAACAACAGGAATTTATATATGTTTATATCTGTAAAAATATTTTTCTCTTTTTATTTAGTTGAAATTTATGTAACATAAAATTAACCATTTTAAAGTGAACAAGTCAGTGGCATCTAGTGCCTTCACAATGTTGTGCAACCATCACCACTATTTAGTTCCAAAACATTTCATCATCTCAAAAGGAAACCCCACACTCAGTATGTACTTCCTTCCCAATTCCCCCTTCCTCAATCCCTCATAACCATCAATCTACTTTCTACCTCTATGGATTTACCTATTCTGGATATTTCATATAAATGGAATCATATATTTGCAAGCTTTTACGTCTGGCTTCTTTCACATAGCATACTGTTTTCAAAGTTCATCTACAGTGTAGTATACATCAGGATTTCATTCCTTTTTATGGCTGAGTAATATTCTACCATATGGATAGATTTTGTTTATCCATTCATCTACTGATGAACATTTGGGTTGTTTCCACCTTTTGGCTATTGTGAATAGTGCTTGTATGAACATGTATGGACAGGTATTTGAGTATGTAATGTTATTCTGGATTTCTCTAAATTTTACATTATGCTGTGGCATGCTTTATTTGCTCAACATTATGTTATTTCCACATTGATAATAGGAACTTTCTCCATTCATTTTCCCTGTCATAGAGTATTGCAATGTATGAATCCAATAATTTATTTACCCATTCAATGTATGAGGACATTTAGGTTATCTCCCATTTTCCCTTTTAGAAATAATGGTGCTATAAACCTTCTGATATTTAACTCCTTGGGCATATGTATGAAGGTTTCTCTAGGAAATATACATAAGAGTGGAATTGCTGGGTCATAGGGAATGCACTTCTTCAAATGTACTTCATGTTGCCAAATGTGAGTTGTCTTTTTATGAGTCTCCTAGGGGTTATCAACTCTGGCTGTGCATTAGAATCACCACACAGAGAATTAAAAAAAAAAAACATATATATGATAGATAGATAGATAGATAGATAGATAGATAGATAGATAGATAGATCTGGATAACTCCCCAGACTTACAGAATCAGAGTTTCCAGGGATGAGACTGGGGAAGTGCAATTTTTAAAGCTCCCTGGGTGATTTATTGCAGAGCCAAGGTTGAGAACAGCTGGGACCAAGTGTTGGCCTACTCTGTATTGTTTTCCCAAGGTCAGCTCTTGCAGAGCAGCCACTGGCTTAGACTTCCTAATACTACTTAGATAATAGAGACTGGGCAGAGGGGAGAAGCCAAATAAATACATGGTAAATGAATAAACCAAGTATTTAAGATAAACTCTTAATAATTAAGGGCAATGGGGAACAGGGAAAACAGATGAATGGGGAATGGAATCAACCATGTTTAGTTATTAATTCCACTCTCTCCCCTCTCTTCCCACACCATAATAATTTAGATTCATATCCCTAAGAAGGTATTAACAGCTAATAAACTGGCCAAAAGGCAGGAAACCAGAGGCACAGCCCCATCACGCATGAATGGTATAGCATACATTTAATCACATGGCTCTGGGCTATCAGGCAAACCAGTTGAGAACCTCAGTTCAGTCACTGACTATCTGTGTAAACTTGGGCAAGTTCCTTCACCTCTCTGGGCCCATTCTCTTGTCTACAAAAGGGTCATGATTACACTATCTCCTATTGCAGTTGAGAGGACTAAAGAAGATGAGGCATGGAAAGCCCCTGGCACATACTAAGTGCTTGATAAAGGGTAGCTGCTATTACCAATATTATTCATGAACCAGATGAGTGTTTCTGGAAAACAGATGGCTGACCTGCTGGACATACTGTTGAATAGATGATGTGCCCCTGAGCCCAGAAGAAATCTGGTGGACCAACCTGGGGCTGAACTTTGGTATTTAAGAAAGTACCCTGTAAATTAGGGTCTGTACAAGGCAGTGATGGAGACTGACACTGGGGACAATCGGATCCATGTTATGAGCCCTCGCTCTGTGACAGAAATGTTACTGAGGAGTTTGCATACATATCCCATTTCATCCTTGCAATGTCCCCATTAGGCAGGCATGACTGCTCTTCCCATTTTACACATAAGGAAAATGAGTCACAGAGAAGGCAAGTCGCTTGCCCAAAGTCACCCAGCAAAGTAGGATTTGAATGGAGGCAACCTTTGGAATGACATCCAAGTGGCCTGTACTGTGTCTCTCTCAAGAAAACCATTGATGCTTTTTCTGTGTCTTCCATTAGCTTTGCTTTGGTGTTTGACAAGCTGTATCAACAGAAAGAGCCTGTTATCAGTTCGGTGCACACCAAGGTGAAAGGGATAGCAGAGGTGAAGGAGGAGATTATGGAGAATGGAGTGAAGAAGGTGGTGCCAAGCATCTTTGATTCCGCAGATTACACCTTCCCTTTGCAGGTGTGCATTTGTCAGAATCTTCCCAGAACCTGTCCCTGGTCACCCGGGCCTCACCCCCCTTCCCTGGGATCTAGAGCCTCACTCCAGAAAAACATTTGGCCCTATTTTAAAAGCTCTGTGAAAATCCCAGCTGAGAAAACCTAAAAATTGCAAAATTGGGTCAGATCTAGCAGCTCAAAGGAGATGATTCTTTGCTTTATCAAATCCTACAGGGTTTCTCAAAATAGCAAGTGTGTCCTGGTGCTTTTAAAACTTGATTTGATTCACTCACACTTGATTTATACACAGCTTTTTAGAAGTAGGGCCATCAAGTCAGTAAGGTCTGCCTAAATTCAGATGGGCAAAGAACATTCTGCCTAGGGAGGACCAGCCCTTCTGTAGTGTTTGTGTGACATTTTATTAACAAATATGTGTCCAGGAAAGTATTCCTGGGCATGTTTTTGCTCAAAGAGAGGATACAGATGACAAAAGTAGGGCATGAGTCGCAGAAAGGGGGCATAGAACTGTCTGAATTTGCCATAAAAGAAAATGAAAGTAGAATTGTCTAAAAAGAGAAGTCAAAGTGAGATTGAGAACACCCAAGGACAGATGGGGGCGGAAGGGACGGAAGGGCACGTGTGCAGCCCCTGGAAGCTGGAAGCTTTGCAAAACCGTAAGACCCAAGCTGCTATCTCTTTGTTTCTAAGAGTGGGTCATTTAAAATCTCCAGCTATTTCCCAGGTGGTGGGGTGCCCTCTTGCCCTTTAATTAAAACCCTGGGTAATCTGAACAGCGTTCTGACAAAAGCAACACTCCCACACCCACCTCCCCAGATCTGTTGAGTTTCAATTTAAGGGATTTTAGTGTGTCCAAAAAAAGAGGCGGCCGCTTTTGAGGCTGGAATGGAAAATGAGCACTCGATCAGTGTGAACGTTCCTTTGCTCTCCCTCAGCTCAGCAGGGCCGCTCTTCCAGCTTTCAAGTTAAGCCATTGGCATAGTCCTAGTGGCCCCCAATCTTGATTGCTAGACTGATGTTTAGAAGAGTGGGAAGGTTCACCCCCAGGCTCTTAGCCAGCTGGATCATAATAAGTAGTTCTGTTCTCAGAGGCCTTGCGTTTGCCTTCTCTTCTCTTTCTCTGCAGGGGAACTCCTTCTTTGTGATGACCAACTTTCTTAAGACAGAAGGCCAAGAGCGGGGTTTGTGTCCCGAGGTAAGGAAGGGAACCTGGAGTGGTTGGATGGGTGATATCAGCTCCTGGAGGAGGCAAGTTAGAGGAGATAAAGAGCGGAGGTTGTTTTCACCCCTGCTCAGATTCTGCTTCCCCTAAGACTGGCCATTAACCCAGTTCCCCGGTAAATGGGAGGTGGAATATGTATAAACCAAGTCATCCCATTCCTCTTTTCCTTATCCTGTCTGCAGCCCTGAGGCCTGCCTGACCCTGACCTTAGGCCAGGAGGGATTGCTGGCTGGTGTCCCTTATTTCCACACTTCCTGTTGAGAGCCTTTGTGCTTGTCCACTTCTCTGCAGTCATGGGACTGCTGGGCCCACCTGCTTTCTACCCTAAGGGCTGTCCCTAAAAATGGTCCCTGGCTGCCCGGAGATCCACTTTTGATATTTACTTTAATTTTTTTTGAGATATAATTCATATACCATAAAATCTACCATTTTAAAGTGTACAATTCAGTGGATTTTAGTATATTCACAATGTTGTGCAACTATCATCACTATCTAATTCTAGAACATTTTCACCACCCACCTCTCCCAGAAAAAAAATTGTACCCACTAGAAGTCACCATACATTCCTCCTTTCCCTCACCCCCTGAAAACCACTTATCTACTTTCTGTTTCTGTGGATTTGCTTATTCTGGACATTTCCTATGAATGGAATCAGACACTGTGTGACCTCCTGTGTCTGGCTTCCTTTATTCAGCACCATGTTTTTAAGGTTCGGCCATGTGGTAGCATGTGTCACTGCCTCATTCCTTCTTATAGCCAGGTCATGGCCACTATTCATCTGTTGATGGATGTTGGGGCTGTTTCCACTTTTTGGCTATTTTGAATAGTGCTGCTGTGAACATGTGTGTACAAGTTTTTCTATGGACATAAACATCCACGTTTCTGTATCTTAGGGAAACACATTGCTTTCTCCCCACTATCCTGTCCTTCTCCCTGCAGTATCCTACCCGTGCGACACGCTGTTCCTCTGACAAGGGCTGTAAAAAGGGAAGGATGGACCCACAGGGCAAAGGTATGTTCTGTTTCTTTTCTGGGACCCAGGGGTGAATTTCTGGCATCCTGGTGACATTCATATAAAATGAATGGCATTTACAATGCCCTGAAGTTCAGATTTTAAGCCTTTGGCTCTCAGCTGCCTCCTTCTACCCTCATTAGGCCATGGGAAAGCCTGTGTTTGCCCTGTGCCTAGGCTCTGTCCCCAGCGTACCAGCTGCTAACTATGAATATGACTCTAACTCCCCATGAAGACAGCTCCTGGAAACAGCTGGTCTCCCGGACAGTTTCAGAATTGGCACCTTCAGGGTTCTCATTGACAGAAAAACCAAATGGCCCATGGCATCACCTGAGTATTCTAAACTTTCCCCTTTGAACTTCCTCCAAAGATTGGGGGGCATGAATTGTACCCCAAGGACACCTGCAGAATTTCCATATATCTTGTTTTAACTTAAAGAGGCACATTGAAATTTTTTAAATGACCAGAAAAAGGAAAAAAAAAAGTGGTTATGACACACATATACCCAAAAAAGCATATGAATGTTACATTCTATTCCATAAAACATGTGACAGAGTTGGCATAGAGACCATTTTAACATTACTTATTATTTACCTTTCCCCTGGGAATTTTGTTACTGATGAGGTGGGGCAGAGGCATGGGACAAGCATCATGATTAACTTTTCCTGCCTACGATGAAAAATGATGAGTATAAACAGTATAGTAAGAACAGGAGGGACTCCATTTTAAGGCTAAGATACCATTTTACAAAGCAGAGAGTTGAGAAGTAAGATTCCTAACATATTCTCTGGTAATCAGACAATAGCCCAACAGCCTATCTTAAGGCAGGGCAGACATCTTAACTGATATGTCCCTGCTACTTGAGGGTACTATCTTGGAGAAGAACAAGATAAATAAATTCCTTGTGTTGGGTTTATTTAGCAGAATTAGCTGGAGGACTGATAATAAAGGAAAGGAGACTTGATGTCTCTCACCAGAGATAAGCACCTTGAGACCACAAGTCAAGCCTACGCCCAACAACCCCTCCCCTTTGCCCTTTGTCCATTCTTGAAAACCTTAAAAGACCGAATCCCCAAACATTCAGTGTGCCTCCTCCATTCTGAGGACTCCCACACTTCCCTTTCTTTAAGTGCGTACTTTCAAATAAAGCTTTCTCACTGTTCAGATTATTACAGTTTGTCTTTTTGCTATTTCTTTTTATTTCCAAGTCTTTACTTTATCTCCGCTTTACTCCTAATGAATAGGAAGGGGTGCTAAGAGCTCAGATTTGGGCCTGCATGTTCCCATCACCTGGCTGACCTAGACAGAACTGCCGCTGTGCAAGCTGCTCTTAGTAGCCTACCTGAAAACCTTTCTTCAGGAAGTTCTCAACATAATCTCACTTCACCCCGTGCTCCATGGCTCCCCAAAATCCTGGAGTGGTAGGGGTTAGTCCCCATGCTGTGCAGATTCAAGCAAACATAGGATGCCAGGTGACCCTGGCTTCAGGAGTTGGCAAGGGACTCTGCCCTAGGCCGAGACCTTTCCCTCTGCATTTTCCTGTTCTCTGCGGCCTGCAGAGCAGCTGCCATCCCCTGCTGCACTTGTTTTAATGAATTCCTTTCTTACCTACACTCATCTGACCTGTTTGAGAATTTTTTCTCGCCCAACGTGAAGAACTCTCTCCCGTCCAGGTTGAGGTTTCTCCTCGTGCTTCACCTAGTACACAGGGAGGGACCTCCCCAGACACAGCTGCCTGGCAACAGTGACACTGATGCTCTGGGAAGATGTGCTGTGTTTACTCTCTGGCTTTGCACATCCCCAGCACATGCTGTATACCCTGAAAGGGACTCAGGTGCCCATTCAGAGGCCAAGTTATAGTCCATTTATACCAGGCGAGAGAATACACCCTGTTCGGCTCCTGTCCCAGGCATCTTTCCTTGCGAAGAAACCAAAGAGCCAACAGCACCCACAATTTTTCTGTTTTATCTGATTTTTTTTTTTTTAAAGTCTACATTTGATGTGTTGCTTGCTTGGTTTACCTTATGTAAGTTTGTGGTTCAGATGGGGTTTCATAGAAACAAACTGATGGGGTTGAAAAGCATTATATATATATACATATAATGGTCTCTTGCTTGGGTTGAGGTAACGATGCATGGTTGTCATGCCTATACTTCCATGACCCCTTGACCCACAGGCGTCCAGACTGGAAGGTGTGTAGTGTATAAAGGGGATGTGAAGACCTGTGAAGTCTCTGCCTGGTGTCCCATTGAAGAAGCGGAAGATGCCCCCCGGTGAGTTGCAGGGTGGTGACAGATGTAGTGGCCCCCAGCAGTGAGCAGATGAGGCCTTGTCAGGCGCCGCTCCAGCTACTCTTCTAAGGGCAGTTCTGAAAACCTTGGGTCCTCCAGGCTTGATGACCCTGTGCCAGACACACTAATGGTCTCAGGGAGGGCCATGCTAATTATTAAAATACTGAAATAGTTCTGTACTCACTGGTAATAGCTACTACCATGAGCACCCTTGGGTGCCCCAGCCCCTCCACTAGCTGTCCTAGCACCTTCCAGGGCACCACCCCTGGCCCCTGCTCTGGTGCTACAGTGGGCTCCATTCTGATGCTCAGTGTCCATACAGAGTGATTAAGAATGTGAAGGTGGCAGGGAGGAGGGAGGAAAAGAAAAAGGAAGGGAAAGGGAAGAGAAAGAAATGGAAAGGAGGGAAAGAAGGAGGGAAGTTTTCCTAAATTAAACGGTCAGTGACATACAGATTTGGCAATCCTCTGTACTGATTCTTCTCTTTAACACACAAGGTCAGCCCCAAAAAGCAGAACTTAATGTTAAATCTATTAAACTACAGGGACTGGTGAATTTCTGCAGAGAATAGAGAGAGCTGGATTTAAATCCTGTCACAACACTGCCTGTGTAACCTTGAGCAAGTGGCTTACCCTCTCTGAGCTTCAGTTTCCTTGTTTGTAAAATGAGGATAATAATTGCACTTACCTCACTGAGATGTTAAAGAGAATTAAATGAAATGATACTTGTATGGTGATTGCAAAGGGAGCCCTATACCTGGCTTAAAGTAAATACTCAACAACACACACACACACACACACACACACACACACACCATGTGTGCACAGCCACACAGACACATACACACATAGACAAATGTTGTGCCTTTACAAGGGCGGTGGTTCTAGATGAGCACTGTCCAACAGAACTTTCTGCAATGATGGAAATATTCTGTACCTTCACTGTCCAAAATGGTAGCCATGAGGTACATGTGGCTATTGAGCACTTGAAATGAGGCTATGGCAACTGAGGTACTAAACTTTTAATGTAATTTAATTTGCTTTTAATTTTAATAGTCACATCTGCCTAAGGGATACTACACTGAAGAGCACAGTTCTAGACAATGTGACTCCAGCCCACATCACCAGCATCTGTGGGGCAGAGAAGACTGCCCCAAACTGACTTTTTAGAAGGTTTATGCAAAGGCTTCCCACCCCAGGGTGGGAAGCACTAGAAGCACTAGGCACTGTCAGCCCATCTGCCCATCAATCGCTAATGGTACCACCCAGGCTCATTTCGGTTAGAGAAGTCTCTTTGGCACAGAAGGAATTGCCCAGAGCCTGGGTGGGGGGACATCAGCCTACACGCTAGCAGTTCTAGGGTTCAAGACTAGATTGCCTATGGTGTGCAGTCCCTACTCTCCCAGCAACTCATTCATCAGGTAAATACTGTGCATCTCCAGTATGCCCGTCCCTGGACTGAAGTTTTATATGACCTTGGGCAAGAAAGTCCCTGAACTTCAGTTTCCTCAGACATTATACAAAGGACTACTAAAATGATTCATTTAATCATTCAGTCAACACATTCATTACCATGTAGTAGGCATTACATACTTATTTGTATGTAACTATGCACAAGAAATTGTAATAAAAAATACAAGATGGCCCAGATATGGAGCAGGTCCCAAGGCTCCTGCAATCTTCTAAAAAGACAATTGCACAGAGAGCTTTAATTCAAGACAGGAATTTTTGTCATGAGAAGGGAATGAAGGGCTTTGATCCTTAAAGCTTCAGGATCCTGTAACCCTCTGATGCTTAGAGTATTGTCTAGGAAGTGCGAGATTTATAATGTTCTAAAGGCAAAGGGTCTGGCACATAGCAAACAATTGTCATAAATAAGATTTTTTAAATGCAAATGACAGAAATACAACATAAACTGCCTTTGGGGAAAAAGGGGGGTGTTATTTTTTGACTACTGTAAATGAGGAATCCAGAATCTGGCTTCAGGTGAGGCTTAATCCAGGCTTCAAATTCAAATGATGTCATTAAGATTCTCATTCCTTCCCCACCTCAATCCTCAATCTTTTACTCCTTCCCACCCTCCCACCCTCACTTATTCTTTCAATTTGGCTTTCCTCACATTGTAGTACAGGGAACTGCAGGGTGGGAGCTATAGGGCTAGGCAGGAGAAGGATTGTCCCCACCAACCCTCTGGGCGGGCATAGAGGAGACTTGGCTTCCCCAAAGGCAAAAAACTAAGGTGCTACTGCCGGAAGGGATGGATGCTGCACAGCAAAAATTACAGTTTTCTCTATGGCTGTATTACAAATAGAGCCACAGCCAGGCTCTGAAAGTTCTGGAATAAAAAGTAGATCATTCTTTGTGCCCCCTTCCAAATGGCTTCTGCCCTTTCCTGGTGCCATTCCCAAATACATATGCCTATCAGGCATGCCAGGCAGTTGGGTACGAGCTGTATTAGTTTATCCACAGGCAGTTCTCTCCATCTTTAACACACTGTCACCTACATAAGGACAAAAACCTCGTCTTGTCCATTACTGTATCCCCAAGGCCGAGTCCCATGCCCAGCACAATAAATACTTGTTGAATGAATGGATGGATAGATAGTGCACAGACCTTCCTGCAGTCTAGAATTTGGGCTCCTCTAATTTTATGCTACTCAGAGCCTCCAGAAAATGACTGAGAGAATCAACTAGCCTTGTACTAATGGGATGCCAAGATAAGAAAATTATTGTCCCAGCTCTGCAGGAACATCAAGCCTATTGGCAAAGATACAAACAGCGGTGTCCTGGAGTTGGCTTGCACCGGCTCTGAGCCAATTATGCTCATCCCTTCCCAACTCCAAGTTCAATGATGACTGATGTCTCATTGGTATCTTGAAAATAGCCACGGTGGGAGTATTGATTCCACAATAATCAGTAAATGCTACATATCAGAGTGTTTTTTTCCTGTAGAGCTGTTTGTTAAACATATATCAGCACATCACTGCACATACCTAAACATGTATCAGAATGGGAGAAGTGTCCTAGTAAATGCCATGGGATCTCAAGAAGAGAGAAATTCTTCCTGGAAAAGCTGGAGAATTTTAGAAGGTTTTGCCTACTAGATTATATTTCTCTTCACTCATCACAATGACCCAAGCAAGAAGCCAGAAGCCTGCTCCCATTGGCCCACTGACTCCCTTGGTCTCTGTGCTCACTGACTCTCATGTTACATTTTTCTCTGCAGGCCTGCACTCTTGAACAGTGCTGAAAACTTCACTGTGCTCATCAAGAATAATGTCCACTTCCCTGGCCACAACTACACCACGTAAGTGCCCGGGATGTCTGGCCATATCTATTGCTGTGTAACAGATTACACTAAAACTAAGAAGCTTAAAAACATCCATTGCCTCACGCAGTTTCTGTGGGTCAGGAATCTGAGAATGACTTTGCTGGGTGATTCTGGCTCAGTGTCTCAAGTTGTAGTCAAGCTGCAGTGGGGCTCTCATCATCTCTGGGGTTGACTGGGGCTGGAGAATCTTCTTCCAATCGCACTCATGTGACTCTTGGCAGGAGAGCTCAGCTCTTCACCACATGGACCTCTCTCAGGACTGCTTGAGTGTCCTTAGGACATGGTGTCTGGATTCCCCCAGAGCACATGATCCAAGAGAGACACAGAGCAAGCAAGCAAGATAGTAATCAGGATGGAATCAAGATGGGTCTTTTAAAACCTAATCTCAGAGTGACACACCATCACTGCTGCCATATGCTATTGGTCACACAGACTAACCCCTGTGCAATATGGGACGGGGCTACACAGGTGTGAATTCCAGGAGGTAGGGATTTCAGGGGCCCTCTTAGAGCCCAGCTATCACACTGGCTCACTCCTATGAAAGGGAATGGATCCCAATTTTCAATAGAAATGTTTGTTTGTTTGCTTTTCACTACATGCAGGAGGAACATCTTGCAAGATTTAAACATCACTTGCACCTTTCACAAGACCAAGAATCCACAGTGTCCCATTTTCCAACTAGGAAATATCTTCCAAGACACAGGAGATAATTTTTCAGATGTGGCAATTCAGGTTGGTGGTGCCTTTGTACAGTGAGGTGCAGGGGTGTATGTCAGGGGATGGAAGATGTCAAATGGCCAAGAGGCTGACCCACTGGGTCTCAATTATGTGGCTCCACTTACTGAGCATTTAGTAAATCCATGCGTGCTACACGGTGCCAACAACTTTACCTTTATTACCTCATCTAATCCCAAACTTGGTGTATTAGTTTCCTGTGGCTACTATAACCAATTACCACAAACATGGTGGCTTAAAACAATACACACTTTCTAATATGTCTGAAAGTCAGAAATCCAAAATCCATTTCACTAGGTCATGTCCCTACTCCTGGAGCTTGGGAGACATGACAGCCCTACTCAAACCACTAGAAGTTGGGAGAGGTGTTTCCCAAAGGAAATTCCAGGTAATTTTGCCAGAAAGAGAATTGGATGCTGAGTGACAGAAACATCTGATATTCACAGTAGTATGTAGAGAGCTTGGCTTAGTGCCTGACAATAAATGGGATTGTTCCATATTTTCCCCTTTCTCTAAATCAGAGCCTGCATATTACTCATCTCTTTATTCCCAGCATCTAGCATACTGTCTTGAAATACCATATTTCCTCAATTCAAAGACATACATTTTTCACATTCTAATAGTTCTGAAATCAGGAAGGGCTTTCAACTGGAGTTTCCCAGTTCAATTGACAGCATCTTTTTCTTGAGGAACATAAAGAGAAAATTATGTGTCTTACAAGCAGTGGTATCTGAGTCAATGAAATATGATAGTTAATGCTCAAAAAATGTGGGAAGAAAAAATACCAAATACATGTAAGAGATTAAGAGATTCCTTTGCAGTTCAGAGAAGAGAAAGGCCACCTTGAATTGAGAAGGTTAGGGATGGCTGACTGAATGAGGAAGGAAGTGAGCTTGGTCTTGGAAGATGAGAAGGATTTAGCTAGAGAGATAGTGGGAGAAATACTATATTGGAAGAAAAAAAGCAAAGGCCAAGATTTAAAAATTCAAAATGTCCCCAGCATGTCCACTCCTAGGTATATACCGAAGAGAAATGACAACACATGTCCACACAAAAGCTTGTGTATGTGTTCAAAAAAGCATTATTCAATAGCCAAAATGTAGAAACAACACGAATGTCCATCAAAGGATGAAGGGATAAACAAAATGCAGTATATCCATACAATGGAATATTCTTCCACCACAAACAGGAATGAAGTTTGAAGACATGCTACAACGTGAACTTTAAGTAAACATTATGCTAAATGAAAGAAGCCAGACACAAAAGATCACATATGCTATGGTTTTACTCATATGAAAGTTCAGAATAAGGAATTCTACAGTGACAGAAAGTAGATGAGTGGTTGCTTAGGGCTGAGAGAGGGGATTAAAGGGTAGTGACTGAAGTTCACCAGGTTCTTTTAGAGGCAATGAAAATGTTATAAAATCAATTATGGTGACAGTTGCACATGTGTGAATATACTAAAAACTGTTAAGTTATATGCTATAAATGGGCAAATTGTATGTGAGCATATCTCAATAAATTTGTTTTGAAAAAGAAATGAAAATATAGTGTGTTTTAGAAAAAGTAGACAATTTGGAATAGCAGTTTTCTCTAGGACAGTATTAGGAGATCAAACAGAAATGACATGCAATGGACTGCCCTGGATTCCAGTCTAACAAGTTTCAACTTGATCTTTACTTGGGGGGGCCATTAAAGGTGTTTGATTACTGGAGTGGTTTATTGAGAGTTGTATTTTAGGAAAATAAATCTAACAGGTATCCCAGACAGGAGGAGCAGGGAGACAAATTTGCTGCTACCACAGTAATACTTGTGTGAGTTAGCTAGGACTGCACTCATGGCTTTGAAACCTTTGAAACCTTTAATCAGTACTTTTCCTTTAAAAAGAAAACCTTTCCTTTGGTGGTCATCGCCATGCAGAGCAACATCTAGTGGCTTGGTCCCTTGCCAAGCAAGGCTTGGAGATTGTCTCTTGTTGTCTTCCCCAGGGAGGAATCATGGGTATTGAGATCTACTGGGACTGCAACTTGGACACGTGGTTCCATCACTGCCGGCCAAAATACAGTTTCCGTCGCCTTGATGACAAGACCACTAATGAATCTTTGTACCCTGGCTACAATTTCAGGTAATAGCGCTCCAGGTCAGACTGGCCACCATTGCATGCCCAGCAGTCAGTAAGACTAGTTTTAGTTCCCAAGGCAACCAGATGAATGTAAAAGACTTCTTCTAAGAGCTAGGCAGTAACTAGATTTTTGTATGAGTTTTTTCCTTTTCATTGTTAAAGTGATATACACTCTTTGTGAAACAAAAACTTGGGAAACAGAAAATAAAAAAGAGAAGAGAGTAACATCACCCATAACTCCCCTTCCTTGAGATAATCCAGGATGGCCCTCTGGTGAATTTTCCTTCCTCTAGCCAATTACTTATGAGGCTCATATGAGACCATACCACACTTATAATTGGAATTCTGGGCTGCTGCTGTTTTTTTTCATACTCTGGGTCACTCAAAATTCTTTGAGACCATCACATTAATGATCCCATTGTGTAAGTTCAATGATAACATAGCTCCAACATAGGGAGGGTCTTCTGTACACCACACACTCTAATCATCATCTCTAAACCTCATGACAGCTTGGAAGGTGGACATTAGCGTTCCCAGGTAAAGCCGAGGAGGGTGAATGATTTCCTTAAGACGCACAGCTAATAGCAAAAGCTCCATAATACTAACCTAGGTCCTCTGACCCCAAAATTCATACCCTTTCCCTTCCATCTCATGATTTTTTCATCCATTCCTCCATGATTGGACATTTGGGGAGTTCCCAGTTTTTCTATTTTAAGTAACTCTTCAGTGTACATCTTGGTATATAAATCTTTGTTTGAATAATAGATTGTTTCCTTAGGATAAATTTCTAGAAGTAGAATGATTGGATCAAAGGTTATTAACATTTTACCCATATGCTTTCAGGTTTTAAATATTTTTCCTATGACTGTGTTTTTCATTTCCTGGATTTATATTCAGGTCTTTTTCAAAGCCATCTAGTATTATTTCAGTGAGGTCTGTTCTCCTTTTGTCCATCCTACTCTGTAGCCCCTTTCACAGTTGACCCATTATCTGTTATGACTTGCATGGGATTTCTCTCTGTGGGGCTTTGGAGTATGTGTTGGTGAGCTTCAGCAGGAAAGGCCTTGTGCAAAGTTCTGTGTGTGAGGTGGGTATGGATATAACCACTCCTCTGGGGTGGTTATGTAATCTTCTAGCCTGCCAGAACTGTATGGCATCTATCAATTATGGACCACTTTTTAATTTCTGGGCACTGGATGTCTTACTCTCCTAAAAGTGTCCCATCTCTACTCTCTTGTGGTGTAGAGCTTCTGCAGCCTCTGCTCCCTTCCCCAGAAATGTAAGATTCTAGGTTCCTAAGATACAGATCTGGGTGAGTACTCCTAGGGGTTACATGGCTTTAGTCCCCACTCTCCACTCATTTCTAGCACCTAGAAAATGTCTTTCCTTATTTTGAGCTCATTAATTTATGGATATGACTTAAAAAATATTTTATCTTGCACTTCTGTGTATACGGTGGTAGGCTTCCTGTACTAGGTTAGGCTGCCACCTTGACTGGAAGTCCTTTTGGCAAGAACATTTTAAGGACTCCTGATACTTTGGGCCACATTGCTTCCTCACCTGCAGTCTTGTCTGACTTTTAAGGTTCGTTGTAGCTCATTGTGTATGCTTCTGGCTTCTGGGCTCAACCCCATGAATTCATTACAACCCTGGTTTATTTTCACTCTTAAGCTAGCCAGTGCTGGTTTGGTACTAATCTATTCTTATTTTGACTCTCTACACAGTTCACTCCTCTGCTCCTGACTTTTGCCCAGTGGTGATCCTGCGCCATCCTTAGTTTCCACATTACCTCTCTATGCCTGGATCAATTTTTCAGCCTTTACCTACAACTCTGCCCAGCACTAATTTGTTCCTTAAGTTTGAGGCTAACAACAGTCTCTATGACCTATCACTGTCTGTGGGTGCCAGGCAGGTTTCTGTGACTGTGATTGTGGCTGATCATTTTGTGACCTGGTAACAGACACAAAGTAGGCTTACTACTGTTCCCTTTTCAGAAAGATGTCCTAAGTACATCCCTCCAAGCACAGGTTGGACCCCTGCAAGTACTGGTGCTTTCCTAAGGATTGTCCTAGTTAGGAAGAAATGGAACTGCACAGATAGGAACCCATGTTAGGGGAATCTTAATGTGCTGAAAGTTGAAATAGTCTACATAAAAATGAAGACTTCCTACTCTTCTTTAAAAATTAAGCTATTTGAAGGGGCGGAGCCAAGATGGCGGCGTGAGTAGAGCAGTGGAAATCTCCTCCCAAAAACACATAGAGCTATGAAAATATAACAAAGAAAAATCTTCCTAAAATAGAGACCACAGGACACAGGACAACATCCAGACCACATCCACACCTGCAAGAACCCAGCGCCTTGTGAAGGGGGTAAGATACAAGCCCCGGCCCGGTGGGACCCGAGCGCCCCTCCCCCCGGCTCCCGGCGGGTGGAGAGAAACCGGAGCGGTTTTTTTTTTTTTTGGCGAGCGCTTTTTGGAAGCCTTAGAGGGACGGGCCCCCGTTGCCGGGGAGGCAGGGTGGCGGGACCGGTGAGGAGGTGCCTGGGAGCGGCGCTGGAGGACAAAGAATATCCCGCGTTTCTCCCTGCGAGACCTGGGGGCGGGTGCCTGAGACCGGTGCCTGAGGACGGAGGAGGTCGCGCGTTTTTCCCCTTTTTTTTTTTTTTCTCTTTTTGGCGAGCGCTTTTTGGAAGCCTTGAAGGGACGGGGACCCCAGTGCTAGGGAGGCACGGTGGCGGGACTGGTGAGCGGGTGGCTGGGACCGGCGCCTGAGGACAAAGAATATCCCCCGTTTTTCCCTGTGGGACCGGTGGGCGGGTGCCTGAGACCGGCACTTGAGGACAGAGGAAATCGTGCGTTTTCCCCTTTTTTTTTTCTCTTTTCTGCGAGTGCTTTTTGGAAGCCTAAAAGGGACAGGGACCCCGGTGCTAGGGAGGCAGGGCGGCGGGACTGGTGAGCGGGTGCCTGGGACCGGCACCTGAGGACAAAGAATATCCCGCATTTTTCCCTGTGGGACCGGTGGGTGGGTGCCTGAGACCAGCACCTGAGGACGGAAGAAATCGCGCGTTTTTCCCCTTTTTTTTTCTCTCTTTTTGCCGAGTGCTTTTTGGAAGCCTTGAAGGGACAGGGACCCCGGTGCTAGGGAGGCAGGGCGGCGGGACTGGTGAGCGGGTGCGTGGGACCAGTGCCTGAGGACAAAGAATATTGAGCGTTCCTTCCCTGCGGGACCGGTGGGTGGGTGCTTTTTGGAAGCCTTGAAAGGACAGGGACCCTGGTGCTAGGGAGACGGGGCGGCAGGACCAGTGAGCGGGTGCCTGGGACCGGCACCTGAGGACAAAAAAAAATCGCTTGTTTTTTCCTTTTTTTTCCTTTTTTTTTTCTCTTTGTTTCTGTTCCCTCTCTCATTGTTGCTGCTGTTGTTTTGGTTTGGAGAGTGCTTTTTGGAAATCTTAAAGGGGCAGGACAGGTCACTTAGACCAGAGGCAGGGAATCTGGGGATCTCTGGGCACTCTAACCCCCTGGGCAGCAGGGAGCACAGAGGCCCCTTACGGAGATAAATAGTCTCCTGGCTGCTCCCCCTCCAACGGGGCTCCACCATTTTGGAGGAACAGCCCCAGCCAGGCCAAGCCCACAGCAACAGCGGAGATAAACCCCAAAGCAACTGGGCAGGAAGCAGAAGCCCTGTCTGCGCACAGCTGCCCAGCACAAGCCACTAGAGGTCGCTATTCTCCCAGGAAAAGGCTACAAACCAACAAGAAGGGAAGCTCTTCCAGCGGTCACGTGTACCAGCTCTGCAAACTATCTCTATCACCATGAAAAGGCAAAACTACAGGCAGACAAAGATCACAGAGACAACACCTGAGAAGGAGACAGACCTAACTAGTCTTCCTGAAAAAGAATTCAAAATAAAAATCATGAACATGCTGACAGAGATGCAGAAAAAAATGCAAGAGCAATGGGATGAGATGCAGAGAAAAATGCAAGAGCAGTGGGATGAAGTCCGGAAGGAGATCACAGATGTCAGGAAAGAGATCACAGAAGTGAAACAATCCCTGGAAGGATTTATAAGCAGAATGGATAAGATGCAAGAGGCCATTGAAGGAATAGAAGCCAGAGAACAGGAACGTATAGAAGCTGACATAGAGAGAGATAAAAGGATCTCCAAGAATGAAACAACACTAAGAGAAATATGTGACCAATACAAAAGGAAAAACATTCGTATTATAGGGATACCAGAAGAGGAAGAAAGAGGAAAAGGGATAGAAAGGGTCTTTGAAGAAATAATTGCTGAAAACTTCCCCAAACTGGGGGAGGAAATAATCGAACAGACCATGGAATTATACAGAACCCCCAACAGAAAGGATCCAAGGAGGACAACACCAAGACACATAATAATTAAAATGGCAAGGATCAAGGACAAGGAAAGAGTTTTAAAGGCAGCTAGAGAGAAAAAGGTCACCTATAAAGGAAAACCAATCAGGCTAACATCAGACTTCTCAACAGAAACCCTACAGGCCAGAAGAGAATGGCATGATATACTTAATGCAATGAAACAGAAGGGCCTTGAACCAAGGATACTGTATCCAGCACGACTATCATTTAAATATGATGGTGGGATCAAACAATTCCCAGACAAGCAAAAGCTGAGGGAATTTGCTTCCCACAAACCACCTCTACAGGGCATCCTACAGGGACTGCTCTAGATGGGAGCACCCCTAAAAAGAGCACAGAACAAAACACACAACATATGAAGAATGGAGGAGGAGGAATAAGAAGGGAGAGAAGAAAAGACTCTCCAGACAGTGTATATAACAGCTCAATAAGCGAGCTAAGTTAGGCAGTAAGATACTAAAGAAGCTAACCTTGAACCTTTGGTAACCACGAATCTAAAGCCTGCAATGGCAATAAGTACATATCTTTCAATAGTCACCCTAAATGTAAATGGACTTAATGCACCAATCAAAAGACATAGAGTAATAGAATGGATAAAAAAGCAAGACCCATCTATATGCTGCTTACAAGAAACTCACCTTAAACCCAAAGATAAGCATAGACTAAAAGTCAAGGGATGGAAAAACATATTTCAGGCAAACAACAGTGAGAAGAAAGCAGGGGTTGCAGTACTAATATCAGACAAAATAGACTTCAAAACAAAGAAAGTAACAAGAGATAAAGAAGGCCACTACATAATGATAAAGGGCTTAGTCCAACAAGAGGATATAACCATTCTAAATATATATGCACCCAATACAGGAGCACCAGCATATGTGAAGCAAATACTAACAGAACTAAAGAGGGAAATAGACTGCAATGCATTCATTGTAGGAGACTTCAACACACCACTCACCCCAAAGGATAGATCCACCGGGCAGAAAATAAGTAAAGACACACAGGCACTGAACAACACACTAGAACAGATGGACCTAATAGACATCTATAGAACTTTACATCCAAAAGCAACAGGATATACATTCTTCTCAAGTGCACATGGAACATTCTCCAGAATAGACCACATACTAGCTCACAAAAAGAGCCTCAGTAAATTCCACAATATTGAAATTCTACCAACCAATTTTTCAGACCACAAAGGTATGAAAGTAGAAATAAATTCTACAAAGAAAACAAAAAGGCTCACAAACACATGGAGGCTTAACAACATGCTACTAAATAATCAATGGATCAATGAACAAATCAAAATAGAGATCAAGGAATATATAGAAACAAATGACAACAACAACACTAAGCCCCAACTTCTGTGGGATGCAGCGAAAGCAGTCTTAAGAGGAAAGTATATAGCAATCCAGGCACACTTGAAGAAGGAAGAACAATCCCAAATGAATAGTCTAACATCACAACTATTAAAACTGGAAAAAGAAGAACAAATGAGGCCTAAAGTCAGCAGAAGGAGGGACATAATAAAGATCAGAGAAGAAATAAACAAAATTGAGAAGAATAAAACAATAGCAAAAATCAACGAAACCAAGAGCTGGTTCTTTGAGAAAATAAACAAAATAGATAAGCCTCTAGCCCAACTTATTAAGAGAAAAAGAGAGTCAACACAAATCAACATAATCAGAAATGAGAATGGAAAAATCACCACAGACTCCACAGAAATACAAAGAATTATTAAAGACTACTATGAAAACCTATATGCCAACAAGCTGGAAAACCTAGAAGAAATGGACAACTTCCTAGAAAAATACAACCTCCCAAGACTGACCAAGGAAGAAACACAAAAGTTAAACAAACCAATTACAAGCAAAGAAATTGAAACAGTAATCAAAAAACTACCCAAGAACAAAACCCCGGGGCCGGACGGATTTACCTCGGAATTTTATCAGACACACAGAGAAGACATAATACCCATTCTCCTTAAAGTGTTCCACAAAATAGAAGAAGAGGGAATACTCCCAAACTCATTCTATGAAGCCAACATCACCCTAATACCAAAACCAGGAAAAGACCCCACCAAAAAAGAAAATTACAGACCAATATCCCTGATGAATGTAGATGCAAAAATACTCAATAAAATATTAGCAAACAGAATTCAACAGTATATAAAAAGGATCATACACCATGACCAAGTGGGGTTCATCCCAGGGATGCAAGGATGGTACAACATTCGAAAATCCATCAACATCATCCACCACATCAACAAAAAGAAAGACAAAAACCACATGATCATCTCCATAGATGCTGAAAAAGCATTTGACAAAATTCAACATCCATTCATGATAAAAACTCTCAGCAAAATGGGAATAGAGGGCAAGTACCTCAACATAATAAAGGCCATATATGATAAACCCACAGCCAGCATTATACTGAACAGCGAGAAGCTGAAAGCATTTCCACTGAGATCGGGAACCAGACAGGGATGCCCACTCTCCCCACTGTTATTTAACATAGTACTGGAGGTCCTAGCCACGGCAATCAGACAAAACAAAGAAATACAAGGAATCCAGATTGGTAAAGAAGAAGTTAAACTGTCACTATTTGCAGATGATATGATACTGTACATAAAAAACCCTAAAGACTCCACTCCAAAACTACTAGAACTGATATCGGAATACAGCAAAGTTGCAGGATACAAAATCAACACACAGAAATCTGTAGCTTTCCTATACACTAACAACGAATCAATAGAAAGAGAAATCAGGAAAACAATTCCATTCACCATTGCATCAAAAAGAATAAAATACCTAGGAATAAACCTAACCAGGGAAGTGAAAGACTTATACTCTGAAAACTACAAGTCACTCTTAAGAGAAATTAAAGGGGACACTAATAAATGGAAACTCATCCCATGCTCATGGCTAGGAAGAATTAATATCGTCAAAATGGCCATCCTGCCGAAAGCAATATACAAATTTGATGCAATCCCTCTCAAATTACCAGCAACATTCTTCAATGAATTGGAACAAATAATTCAAAAATTCATATGGAAACACCAAAGACCCCGAATAGCCAAAGCAATCCTGAAAAAGAAGAATAAAGTAGGGGGGATCTCACTCCCCAACTTCAAGCTCTACTACAAAGCCATAGTAATCAAGACAATTTGGTACTGGCACAAGAACAGAGCCACAGACCAATGGAACAGATTAGAGACCCCAGAAATTAACCCAAACATATATGGACAATTAATATTTGATAAAGGAGCCATGGACATACAATGGCAAAATGACAGTCTCTTCAACAGATGGTGCTGGCAAAACTGGACAGCTACATGTAGGAGAATGAAACTGGACCATTGTCTAACCCCATACACAAAGGTAAACTCAAAATGGATCAAAGACCTGAATGTAAGTCACGAAACCATTAAACTCTTGGAAAAAAACATAGGCAAAAACCTCTTAGATATAAACATGAGTGATCTCTTCTTGAACATATCTCCCCGGGCAAGGAAAACAACAGCAAAAATGAGCAAGTGGGACTACATTAAGCTGAAAAGCTTCTGTACAGCGAAAGACACCATCAATAGAACAAAAAGGAACCCTACAGTATGGGAGAATATATTTGAAAATGACAGATCTGATAAAGGCTTGACGTCCAGAATATATAAAGAGCTCACATGCCTCAACAAACAAAAAACAAATAACCCAATTAAAAAATGGGCAGAGGAACTGAACAGACAGTTCTCCAAAAAAGAAATACAGATGGCCAAGAGACACATGAAAAGATGCTCCACATCGCTAATTATCAGAGAAATGCAAATTAAAACTACAATGAGGTATCACCTCACACCAGTAAGGATAGCTGCCATCCAAAAGACAAACAACAACAAATGTTGGCGAGGCTGTGGAGAAAGGGGAACCCTCCTACACTGCTGGTGGGAATGTAAATTAGTTCAACCATTGTGGAAAGCAGTATGGAGGTGCATCAAAATGCTCAAAACAGACCTACCATTTGACCCAGGAATTCCACTCCTAGGAATTTACCCTAAGAACGCAGCAATCAAGTTTGAGAAAGACAGATGCACTCCTATGTTTATCGCAGCACTATTTACAATAGCCAAGAATTGGAAGCAACCTAAATGTCCATCTGTAGATGAATGGATAAAGAAGATGTGGTACATATACACAATGGAATACTACTCAGCCATAAGAAGTGGAAAAATCCAACCATTTGCAGCAACATGGATGGAGCTGGAGAGTATTATGCTCAGTGAAATAAGCCAAGCGGAGAAAGAGAAATACCAAATGATTTCACTCATCTGAGGAGTATAGGAACAAAGGAAAAACTGAAGGAACAAAACAGCAGCAGAATTACAGAACCCAAAAATGGACTAACAGGTACCAAAGGGAAAGGAACTGGGGAGGATGGGTGGGCAGGGAGGGATAAGGGGGGGGAAGAAGAAGGGGGGTATTAAGATTAGCATGCATGGGGGGGAGGGAGAAAGGGGAGGGTGGGCTGCACAACACAGAGAGGACAAGTAGTGACTCTACCACATTTTGCTAAGCTGATGGACAGTAACCGTAATGTGGTTGTTAGGGGGGACCTGATATAGGGGAGAGCATAGTAAACATAGTATTCTTCAGGTAAGTGTAGATTAAAAATTTAAAAAAAAAAAAGAAAGAAAGAAAGAAAAGGGGGATTACTCCTTAACAGGATAAAACTATTGGTAAATCAAAGATCAACGCATGCTTTAAATATCCTTAATGTTGATCACTTAAAGGGTGTCAGATGATCAGCTATGGAGGTACTCTTTTCTGATAATATTCCTTTCTCTTAATTAAAAAAAAAAAAAAGCAGTTACTGTGTGCTGACCTCCAATGAGTTCTGCACAGTGGTATAGAGGGCATGTCAAAGTGTGGGCAAAGGGTCTGTTTGTTTCTATGCAGAAGATCAAGGCCTAGCTTGGATACCCAGAAAATGAACTAAGATACGATATGAGGAGGAGCTTCCGGCATCAGCACTCTCTGGAGGACTCGTGCCGGGGGATGATCATCAAAAAGCCTCCACAGGGATCCGGACGATGCTGCGGTTGTGGCTGCATCCAGCCCACCATCTCCTGGACTTGCCATAAGAAGGAGGAGGGAGATGTCTAGGCTGGCATGTGCATACAGTGAGACAACGAATTTGACTGGATCTGTACTGTTGGAACTCAACCAGGAGTTGGGAGGGGTGCAAGTTGTAGCACCCCAAAATCTCATGACTATAGACTATCTATGGTTAAAAGAACATATGGGATGTGAACAGATCCCAGAAATGGGCTGCTTTAATTTGTCTGATGGTTCAAGTACAGTTGGACAATATCCATCATATCATAGATAAATTTTCACAAATGCCTAGGGTGCCTAAATGGTTTTCTTGGCTTCACTGGAGATGGCTGGTAATTATAGATTTGCTTTGTTTAGGTCACCGTATTCCTATTATGTTAATATGTGTGTGCAAATTAGCTAGTAGTTTAAAACCTATACATACTTAAGGTACTATACAAGAAGATATGTCAAAGAAATAATCAATCCTCCCAAGTTTCCTTCATATGCTACATCTATAGCTTTTCTTCTTCCTTCCTAATTACAAACCTTAAATAGAATTCGTGCCTCATATCGAATTTACCGAGTATCATAATTCCTCCAGGTGGTAAAGATACCTCGAGACAAGTGCTGGGCATAGAAGCCACAGGGCATAAATCTGCAAAGAAGTAAAAAGCTAACCTTTGCAAACAATATGGCTTCTCTCTCACTTACCAACTTTACATTTCCCTGTATGGCCCCGGAAGATGACTGGTTAGCCAGAGACGGGTAAGATTCCTCAAGGGAGGAACAACCTAAGACAGGCACAGTCGCAGGGGGGCCATCAGGTGAGAATTTGGGGATCAACAGAGGTGAGGCTCAGAACCTCACCCCCCCTGCTTTGAGAGAAATCTTCTGCATCCGTGGATGTCTTGCTGCCCTTGTCTAGCCTGGATTAATACTTAGTCCATAGGCACACACCTGATCATCTGATCATCTATATTTGCCTTCTTACAGCACTAAACTATGTTTTCTACCTTTATCTTGCATCTACCTACCACTTCAGCATTTTATTAAAAATAAAAATAATAATAATAATAGGAGAAATGTGGGATCAACATATAAATCAAGTACAAAAATCAAATGAATATTCATATTTGACCTGATGGTTTATAGGTCATATTGCATGATCAAAACCGAAAGTTTCTGTGATGAATGCCCTTGTACTGTTCACCATGTAAGAATTTATTCACTCTGTAAGAATTCGTTCACCATGTAAGAACTTGTTCGTTATGCTTCAGAAGATTGGAGACTGACGAGAATTAGGCTTGAGATGGATTAATGATTGTACATTGAGCATTGACCCCCCTATACTGAATTTTATTGTTGTTAACAACCATTTGATCAATAAATATGAGAGATGCCCTCTCAAAAAAAAAAAAAAAAAAAAAAATTAAGCTATTTGAAAAAAAAGATTAAGTCAATTGGCCACTCTGGGTTCATATCCCACAGTACAGCACTCAGTTAGAGGTGAGTTTTAGTGGTTCCTTTTACAAAGAACATGTGTTTTTTGGTTTGCCACTGTCCCCACTGCTCCTTATTGTCTTATATCTGGCCTGCATCGCTCATTTCTGTTATCCACCTAGCTTTTGGGTTTGAGATCCTTGAGTTAAAGGTGAGCTGAGATCAACACAATAGGCTTTTTGACTCCTCTGGGTCAATGGAGTTTCATCCAAGGGCCTAAAACCAGCTTCTGATTTAGGTAACATTTTGATCACCCCCTACTGTTTTACTGAATAGGTTTATGGCCATAAGCAAGAAGAGAAAATTACATCAGTGATCTTGTGAGTGCCCTTGCTGGCAGTTTTATTTTTTATTTTTTGGAGTTTGCAGAAGCATCCAGGAAAATGTACTAATTAGATATTAGCAAATGCCCTTAGAATCATTGAGCTAAGCCTGGAGAGATCTGAGTTCTGAAGAACTGAGGTGGTTATGATGTTCAATACTCTTTTAGAACAAAAGTGTACTTGCTGTCTGGAATGAGCATCAGAAGAAATCTTTGGTCAAAAATAAGTTGTCAAGATCTGATGAATAACTGGACAAGTTATTTTCAAATAGCCACACAAAAGAGAAGGAAATTATCAGTTATATGAGGTGTATATGAGAACATGTAACTTTCTAAAACATAAGAAGGTGAAGAAGACCAAATTACAAGATTTTGTCCTTTACCAAAAGGTCCTTATTCCGTGAACATGTGGTTCAGTTTATTTACAGCATGTATGAAGTAGGGTACACCCACATGAATGCCTGCTGGATTTCTCTGATTCAGGATGGGTATGTATATTAGTTTCCTATTGCTGCTGTAACAAGTTCCACAAACTTGGTGGCTTAAAGCAAGGTGTCAGCAGGGTCACACTCCCTGCAGAGTCTCGGGGGGAGACTCCTTCCTGGCCTCTACCAGCTCCTGGAGGTTCCAGGCATTCCTTAAGTTGTGGCTGCATCACTCCAGGTCTGTCTCCATCTTTACATGGCTTCTCCTGTGTTTCTGTTTCAACTCTCCTCTTACTTCTCTTATAAAGACACCAGTCATTGGATTTAGGGCCAACCCTAAATCCAGGATGATCTCATCTTGAGATTCTTCACATCTCCAAAGACCCTATTTCCAAATAAGGTTACACTGACAGGTACAGCATTCAGGCACTTGGATGTATCCTTTTGCCAGGGGGTCTCTACTCAACTCATTACAATGCACAAAAAACATCCTTGCCCAGGACCTAATGTTTCTCAGTGTGGCTCACCGACCATGTGCACCAGAACTATCAGGTACCTTTCTGGAAACACCTCAGACCTTCTGAAACCACCCTCTGGGAGTGAGGCCCAGAAATCACCTCACTTTTTGAACACACTTCCCAAGTGATTCTTGTCTTCAGTTTGAGAACCACTGTATCAAGACCCCGAAAGCAGATATACAAATATTTACTGTACAATGTTGAGCTTCCCAGGCAAGCCACCTTGCGTAGAAAGATAATACCAACCCCAGGGCATGGAGTGATGATGTGTGCTTGCTTTTTGAATTAAAAAATAAATCACTCAGTAGAGCAGCAGATGAAAGAACTGTCATGGAATGAGAACAATCAGAAGCAAAGAAATCAAAACCCCTTTGGCTGGAAACAGGCGCTGTTGTGCCTGAGAATATCTAACTGATATCAATGTCAAATTTGAGTCTAAAAAAATGAAGAGTTTCAGATGTTTCCTACTATATTCTGGCAGAGCATCTGTCTTCTGTGTTTTTTTCTCTCCCACACCTGTAAATAGATTGTGAATTAATAACTCAGAGAAAAAATATATACCTTCACATAAAAACAACCATCAAAAGGTAGTAAGAAGGAAGAACAGATTTAAAAGTTTTGTGAGGCATGTGGTTTAAGCCTTCCTAACTATTCATAAAAAAGAAAACATTCCCCTTTCCCTAACTATAGCACTGGTGAGAGTGGCATATTTGGGGTGACTGTGATTTGTGCCCAAGTCTTAGTTTTTAAAGGTGGCTGACGGAGCACACAGAGAGATCGATGCTATTGAAAAAATTTTCCTACATTTCCCAAAAGGAGGGGGCACACAATGTCACACAGGGCAACAGAGGGAAGCACCAGATTTGGTCAGGAGGTAGAAGGATCAGGGGAGAGCATGGCCGAGACTTTATTGTGTTTTCCATGGGAAAGACAAGGCAGGGCAGGGGGAACAGCTTAGGATTGGCTAGTTTGAATGATACCAGTGGGTTTTGGGATACAGGGTAGTTCCTAGTTGTCTGGTACCTGGCCCTGGGTGATTTAGCACAAGGGAAATATTGGCTGGATGTGTGAGAGTTAGATAAACGGGGCGGTTGGGGATATGATCCCAGGATTGGTCAGAGGGTTTGTAAAATGATTTTCACATACTTGCAAAAGCTGGATAATAGGGGAGATGTAAGTAACTTTGGCTGTTAGTTTGGCCCTGTGATCATGGATGCCAAATAGACAAACACAGAATCTGAGAAAATACAGTTACAATGGACTGCTGCAGTGCAACTGTCCCCAATCCAGTGATTAGTATCTAAGATTCACCACCCGCCATGTTCTAGAAGCCAACCTACTTTTTCCCTTTTAGGGAATAATCCCATTGCTTGCAGCTGTTTTTTAAAATTTCTCTGCTTATTGTTAATCCTGTATTGGTTAAAAGTTGTTCATTTTAATCTTAAATGAAAAGCAGATTTTTCCATCACCTTGTGATGGAAAAGTAGAGTTGGTGATGTGGGAAGTGGTACTTGGGTTCCAGGTGGTCAGAAAGTCATTGGTGGGTTTGGATTGTGTTCTCCCCTTGCCAGCCGCGGCAGGGCTAGAAGATGGACAGGGAAGACTAGACGGGCTGTTGTTCTGGTTTCTCTTTTCATGTAATACTAACATTTTAAGGTAGATCTTTATAAATATGGGTCCTTTTCCTCCTACAGATACGCCAAGTACTATAAGGAGAATAGTGTTGAAAAACGGACTCTGATAAAAGTCTTCGGGATCCGTTTTGACATCCTGGTTTTCGGCACCGTAAGTCTCTGCTCCCAGCCGCCAGCACCTCCATTCCATTTTGCTGTTTTGTTTTGGTCATAGTCACTAGCCGGCACTTTATACCTCACATGTGGGATAAGAGAGGGAAAAGAAATGTCCTGTCCATGAACAAGTCATTTGATGAGTACAAGAGTAGGACTGGGGAGGAAAATTTAATATTTGACTTTTATAATACTCTGATGCTTAAGAAAAAGGAGAAAGAAATGCCTCTGTAAAGTAGCTATAAGTAATAGAATCCAACTCAAATTGACTTGGGGGGAAAGTCTTTTTTTTTTTTTTTTAGCTTACATAACTGAAAAATTCAGGGGCAATTTCAGGCTTCAGCATGGGCATGGCTGGATCCAGATGTTCAAACAACATCAGTAATCTGCCTCCCTCCATCTCTTTACATCTGTTCTCTGTTTTGGCACTGTCCTCAGCTGAAGATTTCAGGTAGTTCCTTACATCTTACCAGTTTAGCAACCTTCACGAAAAGAGAACATCTTTCTACCAGAAGTTTCAGCAAGGGCCTCAGGCAGATGCCATTGGCCCTGTTTGGTCCTATATAGGCCACATGCCTACCGCTGAACTAATCACTGTCACCAAGGTCATGCCATACTTTCAATGGCTGGTCTTGGACCAGCCCTGAGACCAGCCTCTTTCCCCCAAACTACAAGGACAGAGATGGTTCTTCCAGAGGAAAACTGGGGTGCTATTTTGTTACAGAAAAAGGAAGAAGAGGATACTGGGCATGCAAAAATCAACAGATGCCCACAACACCTTGTCCGACAGCATACTATTTATGTAACATCGTGATAAGCTGCACAAGAGTCAATGAGATATAAGTTGAGAGGATAGATAGAAAAAAACCACAGGGACATCTAAGGGGAGAGTTTGTGCAGACATTCCTTCCCTCTGCTTCCAAAGTAATCGCAAGCCACTTTTAGGGAAAGTTTGTCTGAAACCCTCACCTTGTATGGAAAAACAACAAACTTAAAATGGTTTCTCTCAATGTGTGGGATCCAATGTATCTTGTTTAAAACATTCATGTTTTCCAGCACATCCTGGAAGGCATGGACAAATGAGAGTCATATTTTTAGCCTCCACAGTCTCTGTTGCTGTGAACACCTTAGATGCATCTATCAAAGTCACAGCATTAGACTCCCTTCTCTGCGAGAACTGACAATTACATGTTAAAGCAAAAAAGCACTGCTCTGAATTTAAACTGAGTAACCTTTCCCACTGTTTCCAGGGAGGAAAATTTGACATTATCCAGCTGGTCGTGTACATCGGCTCAACCCTTTCCTACTTTGGTTTGGTAAGAGATTCTCTTTCTCATGCTTGATGAAAATGATTTGTCAAAAAGAAATTTCACTAACATGGCACTTGTCTGGGTTTTTCCCAGGCCAGTCTGTTCATTGACTTTCTCATCGACACTTACTCTAGTAAATGCTGCCGATCCCAGATATATCCCTGTTGCAAGTGCTGCGAATGCTGTGCAGTCAATGAATACTACTATGAGAAGAAGTGTGAGTCCATTGTGGAGCCAAAGCCGGTAAGGTTGTGTCTACAGGATGCCAAAACACCCAAGAGTCGGTTAGCTCACTGAGAAATATACAAAAATACAGCCCAAATCACAGGTTTTGTCCAGGTGGACAAATCTCTGGGTTCTCCCCCAATCCACCATCTCCCAGATGGACCCTATGGTCTTAGGGAAGAATAGAAACAAAAATGGAGAGGCAAATTATAGGGAGAACAAATTTTGATATTCCAGAACATGTCAGTTTTGTCAGATTTATTAAATCGGTACAACCACAAGAAAGCCAAAACAAAACAGTATAATGACCTTGGAGAACAATCTGACAGTATCTACTCACATTTAAACAGGCCATACTTAACAGCCTGGCATTTTCCACTTCTCCATACCTGCCCTAGAGAAACACATGAGTACCCAAGTAGTACAGGTGTACAAGATGCCCATCACAGCACTTTTGCAACAGTGAGGAAAGAGCATCTGCCCAACAGCCCAACAGGTAAATGGTGAAATAAAAGATGATCAATTCATAGCAAGGAATGTCAGGCATCAGTTTAAAAGAATGAGCTAGATAATAAGGCTTACATAGCAAACACTTTATATCGCACTTTGAAGTGCTTTACATATATTAACTCATTAACTTTTGACAACAACCCTAGAGATAGATACTACTGTTCTCTTTCTTTAGATGAGGAGATTGACACACAGGAGGGTAAAATACTTTGCCCAAAGCCATACAGCTAGTAAGTGGCAGAGCTGAAACTTCAACTTAGTCAGAATCCACAACCATTATGTTACAGGTACTGGCATGAGCAAATAATATCCAAGACATTTTCTTGAGAGGAAAAAGGAAAAGTACAGAACAATTGTTATACATGGTATGATATATAGGTTAAAGAACAACTTCACATGTAAATTAATTCTATGTATTTCTACATGTATATTATATATGTACATATAAATACAAACACACATACTTCGTGTGTTTTTGTTTTGTATGTTTTCTACATGAATTATACATACACATATGTGTGTTGGGGGTAATATATGTATAGAAGAGGGTATTGGAAACACACGAAAGTGGTGGCAATGATTCCTTCTGGAGAAAAAAGAGCCTGGAATGGGGGGACTAGTCAAAGGAAATTAGAGCTCATCTGTTTAATTTAGACTTTACTAAGCAGGTCCTCTACACTTGACTCCATGATTTCCCCCAATGAAAGAGAAATCTCTGGTACTTAAAAACAACAAAGAGGGTTTCTTTGTCTTTCCCTCGTCTGAGAACATCACTGCCCTTTTCCAGCAGCTGTATGCACAATTCATTGTCCATTGTACATGTATAAACAATCTGAAGTAAATGTTCATGTTTGCAACTAAAAAATAATTACCATTTCATGGCCTAAGAGGGGATAAAATTTAAGAAAATATAAGTAATTTACGTTGCAATAGTATAACTTACTGAAGATACTTAATCGAGAGTAACTGAAATTGAGAGAACGCAATAAAGGAATTTTACATAGCACTTGGAAGACTGAAAAACATTAGGCAGTTAAGTTGTAGATACTCAGAGGCTACAAATTCAGGTGCTTGGGCTTCCAGTTGTGATTTCCCTTTAAATTGGAAATCATTCACTCTTGGCCAAGGGCAGTTTGGGTTAGCTTTTTTAACAGTTTTTAACTTGGTAAGTGGGAAACACTTGCTTTAGATATATCCATGTATTCAATTCTTGATAGTTTCATACAAAAATAGGTAAAATTTTTAACCTTCTTTACCTAGGTATTAAAATATGTGTCCTTTGTGGATGAATCCTACATTAGGATGGTGGATGAGCAGCTACTTGGGAGAAGTTTGCAATATATTATAGGCGAAGAGGTCCCAGTAAGTAAAAACATTTAGCCTTTTGCTTTTTAAGAAAACTTACTAATTTTTTTAATGTGGTAACTCTTTAACTTTTTAAAAATATATAGCTGATATGCAATATTATATTGGTTTCAAGCATACAACATAGTGATTCCACAATTTTATACATTATTAAATGCTCACCATAGTAAATGTGACACCATCTGTCAGCACACAAAGTTATTACAATATTGTTGACTATATTTCCTATGCTGTACTTTTCGTTCCCATGACTTAGTTTAAGAGAACTTATAGTTAAATGTAATTATGTCTGGAATTTGTATAAATCACAATGGATGAATTCTAATAAAGTAAACACATGCACCCAGCATCCAGATTTAAAAAGCCAGTATTATTAGCAGAAGTCCCTTTCATGCCTCCACCTGATCACTACCATCCCTTAAAAGTCATCATTATCCTATATTCAAAGGTTAGTTTTATGTCTTCTAGAATTTTTTAAAATTTGAATCCAAATATATATTCAATATATACTCTGTTGAGTGTCTGGTTTCTTTCACTCTACACTATTTTTGTGAGAGTCATCTATGACATTGCATACAGCAATAGTTCATTTTCATTGTTGTATAATTATAATTATAAACATCCAATTTATTCATCCCTTCTGTTGTTGGACATTTGGGTGGCTTCCAGTTTGGGGCTCATGCCAGTGATGCTGCTATGGTAAACATATGGCACCTAAAAGTGAACTGCTGAGTCACAAGGCAGACATATGTTCAGCTTTAGTAGTACAACCAAACAGCTCCCTGAAGTGGGGGTTCTAATTTGCACTCTTGCCAGCTGTTTTGGTTGCTGGACATCTTCACTATCTGTGTTACAGGGAGGTTCTAATTTGCACTCTTGCCAGCTGTTCTGGTTGCTAGACATCTTCGCTATCTGTGTTAGTTTTCTATGGCTGCCATTATAAGTTACCACAAGCTTAAGTAGCTTAACAACAGAAACTTATTCTCTGACAACTCTGGGAGCCAAAGTGTCAGCAGGGCTGTGCTCCCTCTGAAGGCTGTAGGGAAGGATCCTTCCTTGCCTCTTCCAGCTCCCGGTGTTTTTTGCACCTGCCAGGACCTCCAGTGCAACAATGAATACAAGTGGTAATAGCAAGCATCTTCATCTCATTCCCTTCTCAGGAAGGAAGCTTTTTATATTTCACTACAGTATTTACTACAGGTTTTTAAAGATGCTCTGTCAGGGACCACAACAGAAGGGGTGAGGACTTGACAATATGGGTGAATGTTGAAACCACTGTCTTGATTATATGAAACATCATAAAATTGTATATCAATGATACTTTAATAAAAGAGAATGTTCTGTCAGATTAAGAAAATTCCCCTCTGTTCCTAGTTTGCTAAGAATTTTTTATCATGAATGGATATTTAATTTTTAAAAAATGGATTTTTTTCTGCTTCTGAAATGATCGATGAATTTTCTCTTCATTTTGTTATGTGGTGAACTACATTGATTGATTTTCAAATATTAAGGCAACCTTGCATTCTTGTAAGAAAATCAGTTTGACTGTGATGAGTATTCTTTGTATTTATTGCTAGATTAAATTTGCTAATATTAAACTTATAAATAAAAGTTAATAACAAAATTAAAGCACTCAGAACCTTAGGGGTTGTTATTGCTAATGGGTTTGGAAACAACTTTTTCAGAGACCCTTGATGGACTTCACAGAGTTGTCCAGGCTGCCCCTATCTCTCCACAACCTACCTCCTATTCCTGGACAACAAGAGGACATACAGCTATTGAATGAACAGGGGACTCCTAGATCAGGCAACGTGCCAGACTGGTGCCAGTGTGGAAATTGCCTTCCGTCTCAACTTCCCGAGAGCCACAGGTGCCTGGAGGAGCTGTGCTGTCGGAAAAAGGCAGGTGCCTGCATCACCACCTCGGAGCCATTCAAAAAGCTTGTCCTGTCTAGACAGGTTCTAAAGTTCCTCCTGCTCTACCAGGAGCCCTTGCTGGTACTGGATGCAGATTCCACCAACAGCCAGCTGCGGCATTGTGCCTACAGGTGCTACAACACCTGGCGCTTCAGCAAACAGGACCTGGCTGACTTTGCTATCCTGCCTAGCTGCTGCCGTTGGAGGATCCGGAGAGAGTTTCCCAAAAGTGAAGGCCAGTACAGTGGCTTCAAGCATCCTTACTGATGGCATGAGGGTGAACAGTCATATTAACATTACCTTTGCTTGATCAAGGTTGAACTTCACCTGCAAAGATCTGTAGTCAAATTTCCAACTAAACAGAAATGTGTTTTCCTCTCCTAGACTTCTGTATGTGTCTGGGAGCAAAGTGCACAAACAAACTGGAATGCCTCAGCATGGACTGAGAGTCACAATATTTGGATGTATATATCAGTTCTGTCCCTGAGAAGCTGTGTACAAGATCCTAGGCTTTTAACCTCTGTACCTCAGCTACCTTATTATTACCCAACCTACTATTTCACAGAGATGGTGGGAGGACAAATTGAGACAGCATACATGAGCTTCCTTGTTAATGCATAAAGAGCTACATGAATGTAAACAGCTCATTATGAGGCCAGACTGGAATAGTGTCCAAATATGAACAAACAGCTTGGTCCTGGTTAAAGAATGTAGAGCATTAAAAGTGGCCAAATATCCTTTGGCACTTCTCCTCCAGAACCTGAGAATTATGTTTCCTACCCTTGCCTTTGGATAATTCTGATTGCTTTATTCAATAGTGGAAGTGACACCGTGTCAGCCTCAGGGTCTTGGTCTCAAGAAGCTGGCAGTTTCCACTTCCTGTTCTTTGACAAGCCAGTCCCCAAGTAAAAGCCTGATTATCCTGAGACCATCCTTCTGTGAGGAAGCCCAAGCAGCCTCCTAGAGGGATACCCAACCAGCTCTCAGCTTTCAGGACATCCAAGCCCAGTCTTGACCTGGAAGAGAAGAAGCCTTCAGATGATTGCAGACCCTGCTAACATATGACTACCACTGCATCAGGGACCTCAAGTGAGAGCTGCCAGTGAACAAAGTGGTTGTTTTGAACCACTAAATTTTGGGTTGTTACACAGCAACTGATACTGGGACAGAGAACAAGCCTGACTCATGGGAACATAGATGCCGCCCATCCATCCCTTGGTTCCAAGGTTTTTAGGGAGCCTGGACCACCCTTGGAGCCCCTCGGGGCTTAGGTTTCTATTTGGCAGTTCTAGGAGGGCTACAGACCAAATCAGGTAGCCCACCAGACCAGCCCTGGAGTTCATCAAATCTAACTGCCCAGCTACCCAATACATTCCAATCCTTAGCATATTTCTATGAGTCAAAGTAACTAGTACTATTAAAAACTGGAAATGGCTGCCTTTATACCTTTAACATCCTGTACTTCGCAGCCAGTTGGAATGGATGCAGTCTGGATGCTACTTAAAAAGCAACCCACACCCAAACCTTTACAATTTTTATACATCAACTGCTAAGAATATGAAAATGGATAGTCACATGTTTCAGGATCCTCCTGCAGGATTTCCTTTTCATGGTTTTGGTACTGGAACTGACTATTTCTAAACAACTGTGTAAAGACTACATAGAGACCACCATTCAATACTGTGACTGATGAAGGATCTATGAGTTTTTTTATACATACCTTAGATCTACCATTTTGATACTTTTTTAAAACCAGCAGCTTTCTATTGCATTAATGTAAATATGAACAAAATGCTTCTTTTTTGGACCCAGGATTTTATCTGGACTCTTAAAATCAGGAATTAAGTAGGAGAGACTGATCTTTCATTTTTACTACCTTTCAGAGATTATTTTTGAAAGGTGGATTATGTATGATTTCTTCAGAATTTCAAGTTTTACTCTGAGAATTCTACATCACAGCTACAGAGTTCCATCCTAATGACCTGAGTCCTATACCTTTATTTTTTGGTACCTTACTCCTAGCATGTTTTAATTACCTCATGGAGGTCCCAGATGGGGTCAAAATTTAGAATGGCAAATAATCACTGGATCCAGCTCCTGTTTTCCCTCACCTTCCCCACAGATGCTTTAGGTGAGAGGGTGATGTCTTATGTCAGCTGTGAGTAAAATGTCTGACACTTCCTATAATAACGTACATCATGTTTGTATTCTTATTTTTAGTCTACTGCATAAAATAATGTCATCACCAAAGACATCCCAAGGAGAATCACATTTTGTAGGATCTGTTTTCTTGTACTTAAATGCATTCATCTGTTATGGTAACTGCACAGTATTCATTACTTCATTTTTGAATTGGTCAGTATGGGGAAAAACCCACACACATTTGGTGTCTGAAGTGTTATGAGTAGCAAAACAGGTTTTCTGTTAGGCATTCAGTAGAGACCAATGGTAGAAAAGGCTGCTGCTGTCATGGAGATATGAAGAGATAGACATTAATCAAATCAAACAAATGTAAACTTGCATCTTGTGGCAAGTATCATGATGAAGATAAGTGATGCTCTGAGATCGTTATAAGGGAATTTGACCTCTTTGGGGAGATCAGAGAAATCTTTCCTGAGAAAGGAGCCTTTTAGCTGAAATCCAAAGGATATGTAGTAGATAACTAGGTGAATAGGGTAGGAAAGAGCATTCTAGGCAGTGATGCTAGCATGTGCAAAGGCCTTGAGGCAGAAAAAGCAAAGCCAGTTTATAGAACTTAATGGAGACCTGTATGCCTGTTGCATAAGTAGGAAGGGGAAGTAGGGAATGAGACAAGACTGAGCAGGCAAGCAGGGGCTGGACTGCACAGAGTCTTGCAGGCCATGGCAAGGAGTTTTGTCTCTGTCTAAGAAAGACCAGTAGAGAGCCTTGAAGGGTTTTAAGTAGGAGGCTGGTAAGATTATATTTGATTTTTAAAAAATCATTCTGGATAAACAGATTCAAGATGGTGGCATGAGAGGTGAGATGGAGAACTCCTCCCAAAACCACAAATAGTACAAAATATACTTAATTAATACAACTAACCCTAAAACAGCAACAATAAGGCTGAATCAGACTCCATACAGACATCATGAATAGAGCAGACCTCATGAAACAGGGTAACATATAAAAGCCTTAATCCCTGATCATTTAAAGGGTGTCAGATGATCAGCTATGGAAGTACATTTTTCTAATATTCCTTTCTCTTAAAAAAAGAAAAGCAGTTCCTGTGTGGTGATCTCCAATAAGTTCTTCACAATGGTATAAAGGGCATATCAAAGTGTGGGCAAAGGGTTTGTTTGTGTTTATACAGAGGATTAAAGCCTAATTTGGCTACCCAGAAAATGAACTAAGATACGATATGAAGAAGAACTTCCAATATCAACATTCTCTGGAAGAGTCATTCCAGAAGATGATCATCAAAAACTTCAACAAAGATCCTGGTGCTGTTGCAGTTGTAGCTGCATTCATCCCACTGGTTCCTGGACTTGCCATTGGAATGAAGAAGGAGATATCTAAGCTGGTCTGTGCATACAGTAAAACAACAAATTTGACTGGATCTATACTGTTGGAACTCAACCAAGAATTAGGAGAAGTGCAAGTTGCAGCGCTCCAAAATCTTGCGACTATAGACTATCTACTGTTAAAAGAACATAAGGGATGTGAACAGTTCCCAGGAATGTGTTGTTTTAATTTGTCTGATTTTTCTCAAAATATTCAAATTCAGTTAGACAATATCCATCATATCATTGATGAGTTTTCACAAATGCCTAGGGTGCCTAACTGGTTTTCTTGGGTTTCACTGGATATGGCTGGTAATTGTAGGTCTGCTTTGGTTATGTAGCTGTATTCCTATTATGTTAATGTGTGCATGCAATTTAATCAGTAGTTTAAAACCTATACATGCTTATGTTATTCTACAAGAAGATATGTCAAAGAAATAATCAATCTTCCCATGTTTTCTTCCGTCTGCTACTTCTATAGCTTTTCTTCTTCCTTCCTAATTACAACCCTTAAGTAGAATTCGTGCCTCATATCGAATTTACCGAGTATCATAATTCCTCCAGGTGGTAAAGATACCTCGAGACAAGTGCTGGGCATAGAAGCCACAGGGCATAAATCTGCAAAGAAGTAAAAAGCTAACCTTTTCAAACAATATGGCTTCTCTCTCACTTACCAACTTTACATTTCCCTGTATGGCCCTGGAAGATGACTGGTTAGCCAGAGACAGCTAAGATTCCTCAAGAGAGGAACAACCTAAGACAGGCACAGTCGCAGGGGGGCCATCAGGTGAGAAATTGGGGATCAACAGAGGTGAGGCTCAGAACCTCACACCCCCTGTTTTGGGAGTAATCTTCTGCATCCGTGTATGTTTTGTTGCCCTTGTCTAGCTCGGATTACTACTTAGTCTATAGGCACACACCTGGTCATCTACATTTGCCCTCTTACAGCACTGAACTATGTTTTCTACCTTTATCTTGCATCTACCTACCACTTCAGCATTTTATTTAAAAAAATAATAATAATAATAAGGGAGAAATGTGGGATTCACATATAAATCAAGTATAAAAATCAAATGAATAATATTTGACCTGATTGTTTATAGTTCATGATGCGTGATCAAAACCAAAAGTTTCTGTGATATGACTCCCCTTGCACTGTTCACCATGTAAGAACTTATTAAAAAAAAAAAAAAAAGCCTTAATCCAGCAGGACCCAAGCCCTTCCCCCACCTGAGCTCACTGGCAGGAGGGAGGGAAACAGTGGGGAGGGGGTGGAAGCCTAGAGCTACTGAACACCCAGCCCTGGAGGTCTGCTTTGGGAGCAGAAACCTACACTGTGTGGTGCTCTGGACGTCAGGGAGCTGGGAGAGGCAGAGTGCCTGAGAGACTGAGATTCTAGCTGTTTGTGGAGGAGGGGATCCGCACCCGGCCACGCTGTGTCAGAGGAAAGGCAGGTGGTCTGAGAGGCTTCCTAGCAGCAACAGGGCTGCTGAAGTGGTGGGGTTTTCACGGAGCTTGCTGTGCGTGGGAGTGGAGAGCTGGACAAGGTTGTCTGGGTGCGCTCTGCCCAGCTGGTTGGGAACTTTGAGGAGCTTCAGGCGCTCCATCCCCCTGGCTGCCTACTCAGCTCCAAGGCCCCCCACTGTGACACGCCCTGCTGCGCCTTCCTCCTGGCCTGACAGCACCGGTCTGCAAACAGGCAGTCACTGCACTGGTGTCAGGTCAGCCAGAGGGAGGCCCCGCCTACAACAGCTAAAGACACCAAGCACAGAGGCTTATACCTGTGTGCTCGGCCCACTGGCTCTGACTGGAGACTGGCAACGCAGATGGAAATCAGGAAACAGATCTTTCCTCCCCCCCCAGGCACCAGCTCCACTCCCCTATGACCTCCAACCTCACTGTAGGGGCTGAGCAGCTCCAGAGACTGGAGCTTCTGGGCACTAGTGGGCACCACACAGAAATATGAAACGCCAAAAGAACACGGTTCAGACCAAAATCTCACAAACCCCAGAAAAAGGGCCAAATGAAACTGAACTCACCAATCTTCCTGAAAGAGAGTTTAAAATAAAAATTAAAAACACGCTTATGGAGGTACAGAAAATTTATTCAAGAATTCAGGAATGAATTTAAGTCGGAGATTCAATCATTAAGAAATTCCATCTCTGAAATGAAACATACAATGGAGGGATTTAAAAGCAGATTAGATGTAGCAGAAGAGACGGTAAATGGAATAGAAATTAGAGAAGAGGAATACAAAGAAGCTTAGGCAGAGAGAAAAAAGAATCTTTAAGAATGAAAGAATATTGACAGAACTGTGTGACCAATCCAAATGGAACAATATTCGCATTATAGGGGTACCAGAAGAAGAGAGAGAAAAAGGGATAGAAAGTGTCATTGAGGAGGTAACTGCTGAAAACTTTCCCAATCTGGGGAAGGAGATAATCTCTTAGGCCATGGAGATGCACAGATCTCCCAACACAAGGGACCCAAGGAAGACAGCATCAAGACATATAATAATTAAAATGGCAAAGATCAAGGATAAAGACAGACTTTTAAAAGCATATATATAGAGAAAAAAGATCACATACAAAGGAAAACCCATCAGGCTATCAGACATCTCAACAGAAACCTTACAGGCCAGAAGGGAGTGGCATGATATATTTAATGCAATGAAGCAGAAGGGCCTTGAACCAAGAATACTCTACCTGGCAAGGTTATCATTTAAATTTGAAGGAGGGATTAAACAATTTTCAGATAAACAAAAGCAGAGAGAATTTACCTCCCACAAACCACCTCTACAGTGCATTTTGGAGGGACTCCTATAGATGGAAGTATTCCTAAGGCTAAGTAGATGTCACCCAAGGGATAGACAAAGAGTACAGAATATAATTCATAACATACAAAGAATAGAGGAGGAAGAAAAAGGAAAAAAAAAGAAACTTTACGTTGTGCTTATAATAGCATATTAACTGAGTTAAATTAGACTGTTAGATAGTAAGGGAATAACCCTTGAACCTTTGGTAACCACAAATCTAAAGCCTGCAATGACAATAAGTACATACCTATCCATAATCACCCTAACAGTAAGTTGTCTGAGTGCACCAATCAAAAGACATAGAGTTACTAAATAGATAAAAATACAAGACCCATCTATATGCTGCCTATAAGAGACTCACTTCAAACCCAAGGACATATACAGACTGAAAGTAAAGAGATGGAAAAAGATATTTCATGCAACTAATGGTGAGAAAAAAACAGGAGTTGCAGTAGTTGTATCAGACAAAATAGACTTCAAAACAAAAAAAGTAACAAGAGACAAAAAAGGACATTACATAATGATAAAAGGGTCAGTCCAACAAGAGGATATAACTATTATAAATATCTGTGCACCCAACACAGGATCACCTACATATGTGAAACAAATACTAACAGAATTAAAGGGGGAAATAGAATGCAATGCATTCATCTTAGGAGACTTCAACACACCACTCATTCCAAAGGGCAGATCAACCAGACAGAAAATAAGTAAAGAGACAGAGGCACTGCACAACATATTAGAACAGATGGACCTAAAGGACACCTACAGAACACTCCATCCAAAAGCAACAGGATACACATTCTTCTTAAGTGCACATGGAACATTTTCAAGAATAGATCATATACTAGGCCACATAAAGAGCCTCAGTAAATTCAAAAAGACTGAAATTATACCAACAAGCTTCTCACATCACAAAGGTATGAAAGTAGGAATAAACTACACAAAGAAAGTGAAAAAGCCCACAAACACACAGAGGCTTAATAACATGCTCCTAAATAATCAATGGATCAATGACCAAATAAAAACAGAGATCAAGCAATATATGGAAACAAATGACAACAATATTTCAACAACACAAAATCTGTGGGACACAGTGAAGGCCGTGCTAAGAGGAAATATATTGCAATACAGGCCTACCTCAGGAAAGAAGAACAATCTCAAATGAACAGTCTAAACTCAAAATTAATGAAACAAAAAGAGGAAGAACAAATGAGGCCCAAAGTCAGTATAAGGAGGGAAATAGTAAAGATTAAAACAGAAATAAATAAAATTGAGAAGAATAAAACTAGAAAGAATCAATGAAAGCAAGAGCTGGTTCTTTGAAAAAATTAACAACATAGATAAACCCCTAGCCAGACTTACCAAGAAAAAAAGAGAGTCTACACACATAAACAGAATCAGAAATGAGAAATGAAAAATCACTACATGACACCACAGAAATACAAAGAAGTATGAGAGAATACTATGAAAACTTCTATGCAAACAAACTGGATGACCTAGAAGAAATGGACAACTTTCTAGAAAAATACAACCTTCCAAGGCTGACCCAGGAAGAAACAGAAAATCTGAATAGACCAATTACCAGCAAAGAAATTGAATTAGTAATAAAAAAATACCTAAGAACAAAACTTCTGGATGAGATGGTTTCACTGCTGAATTTTATCAAACATTTAGTGAAGTCCTAATACCAATCCTCCTTAAAGTTTTCCAAAAAGTAGAAGAGGAGTGAATATTCCCAAACTCATTCTACGAGGCCAACATCACTCTAATACCAAAACCAGGCAAAGACACCACAAAAAAAGAAAATTACAGACCAATATCCCTCATGAACATAGATGCAAAAATACTCAACAAAATATTAGCAAACCAAATTCAATAATACATCGAAAAGATCATCCATCATGATCAAGTGGGATTCATCCCAGGGATGCAAGGATGGTACAACATTTGAAAATCCATCAACAGCATCCACTACATCAACAAAAAGGATGAAAACCATATGATCATCTCCACAGATGCTGAAGAAGCATTACATAAAATTCAACATCCATTCATGATAAAAACTCTCAATAAAATGGGTATAGAGGGCAAGTACCTCAACATAATAAGGCCATATATGACAAACCCACAGCCAACATTATACTTAACACCAAGAAGCTCAGAGCTTTTCCTTTAAGATTGGGAACAAGACAAAGATGCCCACTCTCCCCACTTTTATTCAACATAGTTCTGGAGGTCCTGGCCACAGAAATCAGAAAACACAAAGAAATAAAAGGCATTCAGATTGGCAAGGAAGAAGTCAAACTATCACTGTTTGCAGATGACATGATATTGTACATTAAAAAAGCCCGACGGAATCCACTCCAAAACTACTAGAACTAATAACTGAATTCAGCAAATTTCAGGTTACAAAATTAATACACAGAAATATGTTGCATTCCTATACACTAACGATGAACTAGCAGAAAGAGAAATCAGGAAAACAATTCCATTCACAATTGCATCAAAAAGAATAAAATATCTAACCTAACCAAGGAGGTGAAAGACCTATACCCTGAAAACTACAAGACACTCCTAAGAGAAATTAAAGATGACACTAACAAATGGAAATTCATCTCATGCTCTTGGCTAGGAAGAATTAGTATTGTCAAAATGGCCATCCTGCCTAAAGCAATATACAGATTCAAGGCAATCCCTATCAAAATACCTACAGCATTCTTCAATGAACTAGAGAAAATAGTTCTAACATGCATATGGAATGACAAAAGACCCCGAATAGCCAAATCAATCCTGAGAAGGAAATATAAAGCAGGAGGAATTACGCTCCCTGACTTAAAGCTCTACTACAAAGCCACAGTAATCAAGACAATTTGGTACCGGCCAAAAACAGACCCATAGACCAGTGGAACACAATAGAGAGCCCAGATATAAACCCAAGCACATGTGGTCAATTAATATACAATAAAGGAGCCATGGATATACAATGAGGAAATGACAGCTGGTGTTGGCAAAACTGGACAGCTACATGTAAGAGAATGAAAGTGGATTATTGTCTAACCCCATACATAAAAGTAAATTCAGAATGGATCAAAGACTTGAATGTAAGTCATGAAACCATAAAACTCTTAGAAAATAATATAGGCAAAAATCTCTTGGACATAAACATGAGTGACTTTTTCATGAACATATCTCCCTGGGCAAGGGAAACAAAAGCAAAAATGAAGAAGTGGGACTATATCAAACTAAAAAGCTTCTGTGCAGCAAAGGACACCATCAGTAGAACAAAAAGACATCCTACAGTATGGCAAAATATATTCATAAATGACATATCCGATAAGGGGTTGACATCCAAATTATAAAAAGAGCTCACACACCTCAACAAAGAAAAAGCAAATAATCCAATTAAAAAATGGGCAGAGGAGCTGAACAGACACTTCTCCAAAGAAGAAATTCAGATGGCCAACAGGCACATGAAAAGATGCTCCACATTGCTAATTGTCAGAGAAATGCAAATTAAAACCACAATGAGATATCCTCACACCTGTTAGGATGGCCAACATCCAAAAGACAAACAACCACAAATGCTGGCAAGGATGTGGAGAAAGGGGAACCCTCCAACACTGCTGGTGGGAATGTAAACTAGTTCAACCATTGTGGAAAGCAGTATGGAGGTTCCTCAAAAAACTCAAAATAGAAACACCATTTGACCCAGGATTTCCACTTCTAGGAATTTACCCTAAGAATGCAGCAGCCCCGTTTGAAAAAGACATATGCACCCCTATGTTTATCGCAGCACTATTTACAATAGCCAAGAAATGGAAGCAACCTAAGTGTCCATCAGTAGATGAATGGATAAAGAAGATGTGGTACATATACACAATGTAATATTATTCAGTCATAAGAAGAAAACAAATCCTACTATTTGCAACAACATGGATGGAGCTAGAGGGTATTATGCTCAGTGAAGTAAGCCAGGTGGAGAAAGACAAGTATCAAATTATTTCAGTCATCTGTGGAATATAAGAACAAAGCACAAACTGAAGGAACAAAACAGCAGCAGACTCACAGAACCCAATAATGGACTAACAGTTACCAAAGGGAAAGGGACTGGGGAGGATGGGTGGGAAGGGAGGGATAAGGGGGAAAATGGGACATTATGATTAGCACACATAATTTAGTGGGGGGGGGGACATGGGAAAGGCAGTATATACAGAGAAGACATCTTACTATGGTGATGGACGTGACTGTAATGGGGTATGTGGTGGGAACTTAATAATAGGGGGAGTCTAGTAACCATAATGTTGCTCAAGTAATCATACATTAATGATATCAACAAAAAAAAAGGTAATTCTGTTGACTGTGTGGAGAATGAACTAGGAGTGGTGGTAGATAATAGTTTTAATTTTCATTTCAGTCTTTCCCTGCTTTGTGAAACATCTGACCATCTGACCCAAGTATGCAGCAAAATGGATTGATCCTTTTTCCTCTCCTTTTTATCTTAAGAAGTCACTAAAAAATTGGCAGCAAGAAAAAAAAAGGAAAAGTTCTAGTGTGCCTTGATTTTTAGAATATCTCCTGCCCCAAGTTGGTGGACATGAGACCACTTGTTGAGCTCTGGGCCAAGGGCAAGAATGTGCCAAATCTAGAGACACAGGGCAGTCAACACAGCCTGCAGAAGTATTTCATCCTGTAGCATAAGGCCTAAAACTGGCGTCTAATATTACATGCTGGCTGGACATCTGGTGAAATCCCAAGAACCTAGAATGACTCAATTGCAAGTTTCTCTCCCCAGTCTGCTACTGTGGAAAAGGTCAGCTAGTCAAACAACTGTCCTTATCAAACAGAACAGATACAGTTCCTGCCAGCCTCCGAGTAGTGGGTTTCAGTTCCCCGCCAGCCCATGGAATTACCCAAAAGTCAATTACATTCTCCTGTGGGAACTAGAGGGCATCTCACCCTCTTGATCCTACAAAGCAAGCCTGCTTCCCACTGCCTTTGGTTGTCCACTCTGTTTCCAAATACAACCCCCACGTGTCCCTGCAAGGCATGTGGTATCCTCCCAAGCTGTAAGTATATGTGACTAATAAATTGCTGCCAATATCTGTCCAGTGTTGGGTGTCATGTTGTGGATAAAATGAGAGTTCCTGTGGCCAGGATTCTCACCTGGCCATGTTTGACTAGCTCACTGCACACCTGTGGGCAATACATGGCTCTTGACTCTATAAAAAGAGCTCTGCTCAGTTCTCTGGGCATGACACGGTGGCAGGGCTGCAAGGCTGCAGGAGAGCAGAGCAGAGGTTGGAGTGGTGGCAGTGCTGAGTACAAAGGCCCAGAGGACAGCTGTGCGGGACGACTGTGCAGAGAGGCCCAGAGGACAGCTGTGAGGACAGAGGGGCCCAGAGGACGGCTGTGCAGACAGAGGGGCCCAGAGGTAGAGACCAGCTTGCTGCATGCAGACTCGCTCTGAGTGAACAGGATTTTAGTGACTGACCTGCCACCTGGAAATAAAGTTGGGTATAACCCTTTCAGGGTTTTTTTGTCATTTTCCCCCAAGAACGTTTTGCTGTCATTTTCTTTGGTCACACTGAATCCATAGTGAACTTGCCCGGGGCTGAAACCCATTGGCAAGACAATTGGCGAAAGTCGGCAGGGTTCACTGTTGACCAAGGAAAAAGACAAGCTGCCCTTATGGGAGGGGTGCTTCAGCGGTCTGCCCCTGTGAATGGGGAGACAGTGAATCGTCCTCCAATGGGTATGTGGTCTGAGGTGGCTTGCCTCCTAGAGGACTGGGCCCCACCCCAGGACTGGACGGAAGTGGAGGTGACACCTGAGGCAGTAGGGGTGGCTCTTGGTATAGTAAGCAGATCCTTTGAGAAGCAGAGTGTCCGTGAGGCAGCAGGGACTGTGGGTTGGCTGCTTCTCACAGTATTAAAAAGGTCTACAGAGGAGACCCAAGAAATGGCAGCACGAGAACGTGAGCTGCAAACATCTGTGGATTTCCTGAAGGAGATGGCATTGATATGAGAGGAGGCAGCACAAGAGCACCGGCAGCAAGGTGCCATTAGAGACGAGATGGCAGCGCTGCCAGGTGTTCTGAAGGAGGAAGAGGCCATCAAGGAAAAAGATGAACTCCTGAGAGAAGCTCAGGCAGAGGTGGCACGAGAAAATCAGCTGCAAAGCATTGAGCTGAAGGTATGAGACCTTCTGAAGACCAAGCTAGCATTGTTGCGCGGCACTGTAGCAGAGGAGGCACTTGGGGGAGTGAGAGAAAGGTGCCATCAGTCCCAGAAATGGAGGACCTAGAGAAGGATGAAGGGGTGGTGCCAGAGGCACTGGCGCCTCCCGTATTGAAAGCAGGCCCAGTGGTTGTAAAGAAAATAAAGACCCAGCAGCCCCTCCTCAGGTCGTAGAGCACTCTATGGTCCACCCTATACTCAGGCTGAGCCAGTGGCTGTGGGACCTAGGGGTGGATGGAATTGTTCTGTCAGGATCAGAGATGGGAAAGCTGACTTCCCTGACAGTGCAGCCCGCCTTGAGGCAGCGATTACAAAATGCGAGGTGGCACATACAGTAGCTGAAGCAACAAGAACCCAGAAAGAAATAGGACCTGTTACTTAGAGGAGGAATTTGAGGGGCCTCGTGGGGGTTATGAGGACGCAGATGTGGTTTGATTTGATACAGGCAGGAGTAGATGGAAGGAAATTAGACGGGAAGCCAAACAGGATCTTACCGGAGCTATGGCAATGACTGAAAACAGAGTGGCAGTTCCAGCCATTAAGACCAAAGAGGCAGAGGTCAGACACAGAGCCACGAGTCTGGCCTGTGTGTCTGCAAGACTTTTTGCTGGAGAGGCTGGATAACAATGTTCGAGCTTCCTTGCAGAGGACTGCAAGGAACATTGCAGAGGACTAAGGGCACATAGATTGAGAGGAGAGAATCCTGGAGGGGTGGACTGTGGATAAAATCAGAGTTCCTGTGGCCAGGATTCTCACCTGGCCGTGGTTGACTAGCTCACTGAACACCTGAGGGCAATACATGGCTGTTGACTCTATAAAAAGAGCTCTGCCCAGTGCTCTGGGCAGGACATGGTGGCAGGGCTGTAAGGCTGCAGGAGAGCAGAGCAGAGGCTGGAGTGGTGGCAGCACCGAGGACAGAGGCCCAGAGGACTGTGCAGAGAGACCCGGAGGACAGCTGTGCGGGACGACTGTGCAGAGAGGCCAGTGGGATGACTGTGCAGACAGAGGGGCCCAGAGGCTGGCTGTGCAGACAGAGAGGTCCAGAGGCAGAGACCGGCTTGCTGCCTGCAGACTCGTTCTTAGTGAACAGGATTTTAGTGACTGACCTGCCACCTGGAAATAAAGTTGGGTTTAACCCTTTCACCCCACGAACATTTTGCTGTCATTTTCTTTGGTCACACTGAATCCATAGCAAACTTGCCTGGGGCTGAAACCCATTGGCAAGACCCATGTGTTTGGCCATCTCCATAACCCTAGGGTGGGAATCCCTCCCTCACCAACAGGGGAGAGAAGAAGTAATTAAAGCACCCCTAATTCTAGGCCAGCCAATCACTCTTAAAAATCAGAGGCTTGGCTTGGTTTCTGCAGAGTCATTGTCTGCACAAAGCCCTGCCTCCTACGGCCATCGAACTGGGACCGCTATCCCCATTTATTCAAATCAGCTACATGCATGCACTGGGTGTGGTCTCACTTTTGGCTTCTTGGATATTTCTCAACCTATATTCTAATCCTGAGCAGTCATCATTCTCGGAACTTCTGCGTGTCCCCTGACTCAACTCCTTCTGCTCTCTTTTCAAGAGATCTAGACACCACTATCTTTTTCTGCTTTTACTATGATCTCTGTTTCCTCTTTTCCAGTCCCAAAAGGATTATGAATGTGTTTCAAAAGTAAATGATGATCTATGGAGAGGATATTGCATTTCCAATATCCTTAGGTTCTTTTAATTATCAAAGTCCCATAAGCCTGAATCTTCAGGCATCAGGAGATGGACAACTTTAACCAAATAACTGCCATACTTGACAGGCTTGGGGAAGAGCCTATGCAACCCTGTTGAGTCCAGAGAGTTGAGTCATATTGTACTTCCCCAAGAAAACAATAAGATCCTCAAAGGCAAAGGGCCCACCTTGGATTTGTGTCTCTTAGATGCCTATTCTAGCACACTGGTGCAGTGGGGAAGAGACTGGAAATTGACCACTTGGGCTCAAATCCTAGTTCACCCACTAATTAGATGAGTGGCTTCAGGCAGCTTCTCCAATCCTTGGAAACCTCAGTTGTATCTTTGTGTCCAAGGGCTGTTTTAAGTCTTAAATGTTATAAGTATAAATGTATATAAAGCTCTTAGTGCCTGCCTGCTACAGAGTAATCACTGAATAAATGTTAGCTATTAATATCATTTAAAGTGCTAAACATATGTCTAACTATGTAAGGTGTTATTGTTATTTGGAGGGTGCCCAGGCATCATTCCTAAGCTCCAAGCCCATAATTTAACCCTCTGGATATTCTGCCTAAATAGTTCAGAGGAAAAGCAAACTGGTACAAAGGAGAAATCACTCTCTGCTCACTCCACCCCACCCGCAGGTGCTCCTCCAGAACTCCCAACTACCTGCCATCAGCTCAGTTTCCCGAGCCAGAAATCCAAGGGCCAGTTCACAGATCCCCTGTCTCTCTTCTCCTTCCTCACTCCATCCAATCTCATTAACTCCTCCAGCAACCATTTATTGGGCATGCTTGCACTGTGCAGGTGCCAGGCACAAACAAGTGAATGAGACGGGTTCCTCTGGAGGTTAGGTGTAGTGTGGGAGATAGGCAGGCAACATGAAAAGAAATGAGATGAAAATAGCTTGGGATAAAGAATATAAAAGAAACAAACACCATGCCATGAGAGAGACAATGGGCTTAGTTCTGATAGGGGTCAGGGATGGCTCTCCAAGGAAGAGACATTCAAACTATATCTGAATGTCAAGAAGAAGTTGGCTGTGATGAGCTGGAGGAAGGCATTCCAGACAGAGGGACGGCAAGCACAAGGCACTGAAGCAGGAAAGAAATGAGTGTGTTCCAAGAAGTGTCAGATGGCCAGTGTGACTGAGACATTTATGACATGGTCCCTACATTTTAACTCTATCTAGAAAGGGACACAGGCTTGTTTTCTTACTGCTTTGCAAACTTTGTGGTGCCATTTCAGTGAAATAATAGCTCAAAGAAAGGCAAAATCCATACAGGCAAGAATAATAAGGGGGACTTTATGAAGCTCATGGGTTGTGAGCTGACCCTCACTAGATGAAGAGACTAGAACATCTGTTGGGATGAGAAGAGGCATCCCAACAGGACCAGCAGCATGAGCAAGGTCCAGAAAGAAATTAGTATGATATTAGTAAGATTATAACGAGACTTGGATCACTCCTCGGATTGGAAAGAACATTAAACAAAGACTGATTTGGGGAAACCTTCAAAAAAAAAAAGGTTGAGGTGTTTGAACCAATTGCAAAGTCAAAATGGAACCATTGTTGGGCTGACAGGGAACATGAGGAAGGCAGTGACTTAAGAACATCCTCCAGACAGTCATGAGCACATTGGTGGAGGGGAAACTCTGGGAAAGGAGATTACTTAGAAGTCAGCTGGGTTCATACAGGAGTGACTCGGTAAGCAATCTGGACTACTAACTTAGTGGTGGTAATAAAAAAGGAAGAATCTGAGAACTTTAAAAAATTCCTTTAAGTCCAACAATAAAGGATTATTTAAATAAGGTATGGCACACTCATATAACAGAGTAGTATGCAGCTATTTAAAATGATGCCATAGGACAGCAAATGACACTGAAAGACGTTCAAAGCAGAACACAACCTGGATAACATTTCTTTCTTAAGGTGAATGTGAGCCTTTAATTAGAGCTCATTTTTTTCTTCCTGCAAATATATTATTTATTAAAAACCTTTAACCCTGAATGCAAATTTAATGAGACAAAGAAGAACCACCTCATTCCTCATTGGAATATGCATGGATAATAACAAATACAATCATTCAGAGATATCAGAGAAGGTCAATGGCATTTCTTGAAATCCAGAAATCAAGTTTAAAAACCATCTTTAGGGTTTTCCTCGATAATGGTTTGTTTTGAGTAAGTCAATTGAGTTGGCATATGGCTGGCTCTATACTTTGCTATGAGCTAAATTCTGCCCCTCTCCTCCCAGATGCAGAGCTTAAAGTCCTAACCTCTGTTTTCTCAGAATATGACTGTATTTGGGGATGTAGTTTGTAATGAGGTAATTAAGGTAAAATGAGATTATACAAGTAGGCCTTAATCCAATCTGACTAGTGTCATAAAAAGAGATTAGGACACAGGTGCAGAGGGGCTATCATGTGACCATACAGGGAAAGATGGCTATCTGTAAGAAAAGGAGAGAAGCCTTAGAAGAAACCAACCCTGCCGACACACTAGTCTTGGACTCCAGCCTCCAGAATTGTTAGAAAACAAAATTCTGTTATTTAAACCACCCTATGTGCAATGCTTTGTTATGACAATCCTACCGATATACCTTTTTTCTTTCTTTTTAATTGTGACAAGTAATTTTAAATACAAAATCTAAAGCATGGGCCTGGAAATTCCTCAAATACTTAATTGTACAATTTCCATATGATTCAGCTATTCTACTCCTAGGCAAAAACCCAAAACAACTGAAAGCAAGGATGCAGATTAGATACTTGTACACAAATGTTCACACTGACAACAGCCAAAAAATGAAAATAACCCAAGTGTCCATCAACAGATGAATGAATAAACAAAATGTGACAAATCAACACAATGGAATATTACTCAGCCATAAAAAGGAATGAAGTTCTGACACATGCTATAGCATGGATGAACCTTTCAAACATGATCCTAGGTGAAATAAGCCAGACACAAAAGGCCATATACTCTCTAACTCCTTTTATATGAAATATCCAGAACACTCAAATTCATAGGGACAGAAAGTAGAATAAAGGTTATCAGAGACTGGGGAAGAGAGGAATGGGAAGTTAGTGTTTAACAGGTACAGAGCTTCTGTTTCGGATGACGGAAAAATTCAGGAGATGGATGGTAATGGTTGCACAATGTTGTAAATGTACTTATGTCACTGAACTGTACACTTCAAAAGTTAAAGTCTTAAATTTATGTATATTTACCATAGTTTTTTAAATTGCCAAAACAAAAAAATGATTGCTTAGATAACTGTGGGATTTTTTTATCTTGTGGAAATTTCTTTATATTACTAAAAAATTTGCACTTTTTTTGCAGCATCTAGACATTCTTTTAGTCCAAATCTCATTCGGAGGCTTGGTCAGTTTGCTGTTCATATTTTCTCATGTCCTCCAAAGGCATATAAGTGTGTCTTGTAAAAAAAATTCCAATGGAGATCCCCAGTGTGGCCAGCAAGCCAGGAGAACAGTATCCATGAGGATTTGCAAAGAAAAAGGGATAATCCAATGGTTGGTGGATATAAATCTTACCTTTGGCTTTCTTAAGATGGAATTCCAAACACTGACCTCACCTGAGGCATTCACTTTTCATCCACCCTCAGGAATGATATTTCTACTTTTCTGATGGGAATGAATCTACCTTCAACTTCACATAAAGTACTAAAGGACGAGGTTCACGAAGGCACTTGCTGATCCCTGTGTTGAGCCAGGCCCCTATGCAGGTAGCCATCGATTGTGCATGGTGCCCATTCAGTTTGAGGACTGCCTGGTGCAGCACCTGGAAACAGCTTTTGCTTGCTCAGGGTACATCCACATTTCCCCCTGTGTCACTGGGAGAACAAAGCAGCTCAGCCTCCAAGGAGACTGAGATGGGAAAACCTTCAAGCAACCAGGCAGTGCCAATGGGTAATTATTGTGAGTGTCTTTGTCATGTGGAGGTTTCTGAATGTGTTGCAGAGGTGTCATCAAAAAAGGGCTGGGACAGGTCGTTCCTGGACATGAAGGTGGCACCCAGGAGAACAGAGGGCAGGCTGAAGCTGCTGCCTCACAGAAGCAGATCCAAATGTCAAAGAGAAGCAGAGGGGTAAAATTAGAGCAGAACGTTTTAGGAAAGGAAGGAGTCTGTGCGGGAAACTCACTCTAAATAAACCCAATCTATAAAAATCTAGATTTACAAAATAAGTAAATGGGATGGGTGAGAGGGATTTTTGAAAAAGAGTCCTTTCAATGACATTTGGATGAAATTACATAAAAATCAAGTCCTCCTTTTTAAGAGCATATCTATCCAAGAGATAGGGGGACATCCAGAGCCTGGGCTTGAATTGACTGTTGTGAGACCTCTCTAGACCTCATCCTGGTTTTCTTTTTTCTTTTTTTTAATTGATATACAGTCTTATTTTAGTTTCAAGTATACAACACAGTAGTTCAACAGTTACCCATATTATGAATCTTCACTCTCACCAGTACAGCTATTATCTGTCAACACAGAAAGATGTTACATAATCAGAGACTGTATTCTCCATGCAATTGCAAATGGAATTGTTTTCCTGATTTTTCTGCTAGTTCATCACTAGTATATAGGAATGCAACTGATTTCTGTGTATTAATTTTGTAGCCTGCAACTTTGCTGAATTCAGTTATTAGTTCCAGTAGTTTTGGAGTGGATTCCTTAGGGTTTTCTATGTACAATATCATGTCATCTGCAAACAGGGACAGTTTGACTTCTTCCTTACCGATATGGATGCCTTTTATTTCTTTGTGTTGTCTGATTGCTTTGGCTAAGACCTCCAGAACTATGTTGAATAAAAGTGGGGAGAGTGGGCATCCTTGTCTTGTTCCCAATCTTAGAGGAAAAGCGTTCAGCTTCTCGGTGTTACGTATAATGTTGGCTGTGGTTTTGTCATATATGGCCTTTATTATGTTGAGGTACTTGCCCGCTATAACCATTTTATTGAGAGTTTTTATCATGAATGGATGTTGAATTTTGTTGAATGCTTCTTCAGCATCTATGGAAGTGATTATGTGATTTTTGTCCTTTTTGTTGATGTAATGGATGATGTTGATGGATTTTGAATATTGTTCCCTATTTCTATTAATATACAGAGAGAATTCAACACCCAACTGAAAATGCATCTTCTTTTAGGGTGCACTTGGAACATATACAAAAAGACATACAATAGAGCATGTATTTCCTTTAATACATTCCCAATAATCAATATGTTACAGATTAGGTTCTCCAACTGCATTTCAATGAAACTAGAAATTAATATTAAAAAGATAAATTTTAAAAATATTTAGAAACCAAATAAAGTGTTGCTAAATGACTCTTGACAGTGTTTAAAACTGGATAATGAAAACACCATATAAAACTGGTGTGGGTCACAGTGAAAGCACCACTTTAAAAGAAAACTTATAGCTTTATACACATTTGCCAGGAACCAAAAAAGGATTTATCTCAAAGCATTTTCAAAGCATTGAAAAAAGAATAGCAGAAGCAACTGAAAGAAATAAGAAGGAAATAACTATTAGTGCAGAAATCAATGAAATACAGATCAACTGAGACAATGAACAAAAGTAAAATCTGGTTCTATAGAAAGATTAATAAGATTACCAGAGGTCTGTGTCGAAGAAAAAGGGAACAAAACAAATTAGCCACAGAATAAAAAGGAAAACATAATGACAGTCACAACAGAGATTTTTTAAAATATAAGAAAATTGTAAAAAATCATGTGCTAACAATTTGTGTGGCTTTCCCTGACTGCCCCTACTTATTATTTTTGTCTATTGTCTGTCTCCTGGCACTGGAATATAAGCTCCTTGAGGCAGATATTTTCATCTGTTTGGTTCCAGATAAATACCACACACTGAATAACTATTTGATGAATGCACAGATGAATGTCCCCAATAAGCCTACATAGTGAGGGCAGATAAGTTTTTCCCAAGACAGATGTTTTGGTTTGTCTTCAGCAGATATGCCCAGTTACAAGGACAGCTGCAACGGAATCCCAGTAAAGACGTCTGAGATCTGATCATACCAAAGTCACAGTGTACCCAACAATGGTAATTTCTGGAGCCACTCAAAGAAACTATGAATTTCTGGCTCAGTAAGCCACAACTGTGCCCACATCCTGGGTAGATACAATAAAGGGTGAAAACAGTTTTGTGGTCCCTCAAAAAAATTAAACATGACCCAGCAATTCCAATCTTCGATGTATATCTCAAAGGATTGAAAACATGGACTCAAACTAAAATTGTACATGCATGTTCACAGCAGCACTATTCACAGCAGCCCAAAGTAGAAGTAACCCAAATGCCCATCAACTGATGAGTGGATAAACAAATGTGATATATTCGTACAATGGAATATTATTCAGCCATAAAAAGGAATGAAGTACTGACACATGTTTTATACTATTTATTCAGTATCTGAAAATATTCAGATACTTCTTGAATATCTCCAAGAACAAGTTAAATATTACTTCTTCACTCATATTTTAAATTTCTAATACCTTTAGGCATTTATTATTATTCAAAGTATTATAGCCTCCAAAATCTCTTCTAATAGTCTGCCTATTGATGTTTTCTATTACTGTTTGAAAGTTCTTAGTTGTTATTTTTGAAAATAAGTTTCCACTCATTACTTTATTTTTGAAAATAAGTTTCCACTCATTATTTTAGCAACAATGAACTTAAATGTACACTTAAACTACTGATAAAATTTCAACATATAAATTACCCAAAGAGACTTTTTTCACTCCAGTTACAACTAGAATGCTCACCTACATTTGAAAATGAATATTCACATATTAACAACATAACCCATTGACAGGCCTCATTCACATCACTGACATTGATATTCTGACTAGAGATGATGGTTCCTTACATGACCCCACATTCATTGATCACATACAAGTTCAGAAAGGCCAGAAATGATGCTGTAGTGGTCATTTGACTACTTGGTCTTCCAAAGGCTAAGTGGCAGAGCTGGGCCAAAGAGAGGGCTGAAGATGGTGTTCCATACCTAGTAAGGAAGCTAGATGCAGGGAGCTGGAGGAGATGCACATTTGTTCTGGATAATTCTCAGGGCAGGAAAGAGCCAATATTTGCCCTCAGCTGACCCAAAGAAAGTGACTGCATTTGTCACCCCACTTCCCATGGAATTTCCTCCTGAGAGAGAAATGGAAAAACCAGGGAAAGGGAAGCAACTGAAGAGACAGGATTCTCCCTTCTGAAAACACTTCCTCTTGGTAGTGCTTTTAAGTGCACATCACACATTAGGTTGATGGTTTTGGAGCCTGATTAGTCTTTCCTTTCTGCTTTTGTTCTCTCTTAGCCACCAATTATTATCAAGCAAAATCTCTTGTGACAGGCAGAGGGAGGCATAATAACTAGAAATAGCAACATCTCCAGAATGTTTTATCAAACACTAATGGGACTGAACTTTTACACAACTGTAAACTGAGATTTTTGAGTGTCACTCACGTGAAGATGGTTTTCAAAATAGAAACTGCTCTGCAGAGCCAAAGAAACCTAAATCTATGTTGGATTTAGATCTGCAGAGACTGTTTATTTGGCTAATAATCCAATAATTCTGTTGGGGGATGGATTAACAGTCTGTGTATTCCAGAAAACTGCCTTCACTACAGAACAAAGCAGATGGGTTCATTATGAAACAAGTCACATAAGAGGTATCCTTTGAGGCTTTTGTTGTTTGTTTCATTTTCTTTCAGACTTCCAAGTAAACTTAAAGTTGTTTGATGTAAAATCAGAAGTGCATTTTGGAGGCTACATTTCTTAGAAAGCCTCCCTGCTTCTTGCAATAGCCTCTTCTTTTCTTAAACAGATCTAGTTCAAGTTTAACCAGTTCACGTCTCCAGAGAGTGAAACTGGGGGTGGACAAGGGGAGTGGAGTGAGCAGTATCAATGGCCTGTGGGGTCCCGTCTCAGAATTCATTTTATCATGAGCCTTCCTGAAGCTGTTCAGCATCATCCTTCTGAGGGTTACCAACTCATCCTGTTTGCAGGGACCTTCCTAGTTTTAGCCCTGAAAGTCCCACATTGTAGGACTTTTCAGTCCCACATTGTAGGACTTTTCAGTCCCAGGCAAACCTAAGGATTCTCATCTAGGGGTTTGCCTCCTTGGTTATCACCTAAGGATTTATCTCCCTTGCCTGAAGCCACACTGTGTACAAACAAGACATCCTAAGTGGAATTCAAACTGCCAGAAACTTTTCAAGTTAAATCTACCTATGTACTTTGCAGCCTCTGTCTCTGCATTACCTTATCACAGCATCTTTTTCTACCATTAAACAGGATTCCTACCTAGTTACCCCACAAACGTCATTAGGAACATTATGAGGCAAATGTTTCTACTCTGTTAAAAACCTTTAATTTTTTTACTTATTTTTTAAAGGAAAAATATCTAAATTCACATTTTAAAGTTCTTGCTTTGAGTAAGAGACTTATTTTCTGTGCTTATGAAAATTATTTTGTGAGGGAATATCATTTACCCAGCTGAGCTAGCTTTGTACTCCTCCCTCAAGTCCTGGTCCTTTGCCATGTATTTGAAGGTACATAGAGAAATGTACACCAAAATCGTCCCAGAAGAAAACAAATCAAGCTGTCCCAAGATTAAAGACTAAAGATAGTAAGTGAAATTCTTTGTAGCTTAATCCAAATTAAGAATCCTAAATTTATAATATTTCTATAGAGTTAACTGTATTTGTTTCCTATTTATGCTGTAACTACCACAAATTTTGTGGTTTAAGACAACACAAATATACTACCTTACAGTTGTGGAGTTCAGAAATCCAAAAATGGGTCTTCTGGGCTAAAATCAAGGTGTTGTTAGGCCTGTGTTCCTGATTCTTTAGTCCCTTCCAGGCCACACTCCCCATCTCAAAATCTATAACTTAAACACACCTGCAAAATCCCTTTGGCCATGTAAGGTAACATATTTACAGGTTCTGGGGATCAGGATATGAACATCCTGGAAAGTGGGGTGTCATTATTTGCTTCCCACAGTAATTAAGGTGCCATCTTAGACAGTTATCAGACACTATGGGACGGGATCTTTGGGTCTTATTTTCCTGAATCTGTTGGGTAATCCTTCCAAATATTTAGGTACCTAATAGGTTCTGTAAATTGGAAAAGATATTTTATTACACTGTATGCTAATGTCAGGGAACATAATGAAATGGATGGGAGTTCCAATAACCAGTATCCCCACAAGCCAAAGTTCCCCCATTTCAAGGTGCCCACCCACAATCCTCATTATCCCTTCATCTTGGTACACATCAAGCAACAGAACCATAAAAATAGTCCCACACAATATTACACAATGATTTAGAATGGACAAAAGGATTTCACAGCATTTTAAGGCTATACAATGAAATAGCTAAGAGCAAAGATTCTGGAATAAGACAGGCACAGACTCAAAACCTGATTCAACCACTTGTAGGATCTCAGTTTGACTCCTCAGTGCCTACCTCATGGGTCATGTGAGACTGAATGAGATGAAGCCTTTCAAGCATTTAGCAGTATTTTAGCTGTTGTTATTACTATCAAAACATGATATCATACTTGACACAATGACATTGATCCCCATTTTATATATATATATAGGTATATATACTTACATTTATGTTTATACAATGAAACAGACTCCCAGGAAGTAAATAACTCTTCTAAGGATGCACAACTAGTAAATGATTTTATATATATCCCAGTGTCTGGGACATACAGTATCCACTCCTAAATACCTGTTTCAGTAAAATCAGACACAATCCCTGCAGTTTGACCTCACAGCTGCTGCACCACTTCTTGTATTCACAGCTTTGCTTTTCATCCATCCTCTACTCTCTGTTGCCTACCAGAGAATATGGTCTTCAATGTCTTTTTACATCCTAGAGACCAAATTTCAAATGTGCTGGGACTTTGAGATACATTCAGATACAGGTCGTTCTTTTGCAAGAACATCATACTTCCCATTTTCTCCATTTCAGTAATCTGTAAATCACACGCACTGAATGGGAGAAAACATTTGCAGATCATGTATCTGGCAAGGAATTGTATCTAGAATATGTAAGGAACTCTTACAATTTAGAGACAACCCAATTAAAAAATGGGCAAAGGACCTAAACAGACATTTCTCTAAAAACGTATAAATCACTAATAAGCACCTGAAAAGCTCAACATCATTTATCATTACAAAAATGCAAACCAATATATGTATACACACACTTACATATGCATACATATATATATATACATACACACACACACACACACACACACACACACACACACACACATAGTTGAGTGTAGGTAAATTGTATTGAATATTAATTTCTCCCAGGGCTCCTAACAAGATACTAGAGAATATTTCTTTTTTTAAGGGAAATGGGGTCTGACAGGGTTGAGATCCACTGATCTACCAGATAGCAAAGAGGATTATCTGTGAGCAGCACACAGCCTATTTGATCAGAATCAGGTCTTTTTCTTCTATGTTTCACAACAGCTTCAGTAATGGGGAAAGCAGCCACAAATTATAATTTATTCCTCACTTTTGCTACCATCTTATTCTTTATTTAGAGGATGTGCTGTTTCTGGAGGTATATATAATTATACACTTGGACTACATGTATCTGTTATGTTATACAATGACGTATTTCACCATGTCTATGTGCCAGGAGAGTGAATCTTAGATCTTTAAATGCCTGAACATTTAATTTAAACATTTTTCCTTGATGATACTCCTGAACAAAGGATACAGTTTCATCTGACTGGCCTTCTGTGGTTTAAGGCGATTGCAATAAACATTCTTACCATGTTTTAACCAAATGATGCCCTGAGGTGCACCCAAGTCAGCACTGCTGGCTTCTCAACAGTCCCAGACTGAGGAGCTTTTGAAGTGTTTGGCTGTTTTTTATAGGAACTTGTTTCTTTTTACTGACTATTAATTTATTTGTTGCTGCTCTTAGTGTTGGTGGCCTCAGATAGTGCCTCCCACCTCTAATTTGCTGCATTTATACAAACATTTGTTTTAACACCCACATTACTGGTGACAGTACGTTTTTCATATCTTGGAACCTAGCACCGTAGCTGAAGTCTTCTCAATTTCAAGTTTCAAAAGTCTGCTAGTTTAAGGGGGAAAATGAACATTTATTATAAAGTTATGGAAGTATCTTAAGGGCAAAAGTGAACCAACAGGACAGAACCAGGAAGTAGAAACTCAGAAACCAAAGAGGCCGTTTTCTTGTCTCTCTCGCCTGTGTGCCCCTTACCCCACCATCTGTTTCATTCTTTTGTTTCTGCAGACTCCCCTTCTCAGCTTCTCCAAGAACAGGAGAAGCTGCCACAAACCCTGAGGTTACATCAATTCAGTTCTAGAGAAAAGAACTGCCTCTCTCCCAGGGCCACAGCCCAGAGTGCAGAATCAGCTTAGCCCTTTGGGATCAGGTACCCCCTGTGGTCCAACCGATAAGATCACACAGTATAAAAATGGCTGCTGGGGCCACCACTGTGAGGAAGGGCAGTTTTCAGAGGAAGAACACTGTAGTAAACAGCTTAAAATGGAACAATGGAACCAGATAATCCAGTTAGAGAACTTTATCTAAAATAAAAATAAGCTTATTGTATATCAATGATACTTTAAAAAAAAGTTTTATATGAGGGCCTAAGGTGCTCCCCTATGAAGAAAGGACATAAGGTATGACCCCATTTTTGTGTGGTGTGTACTTTGTTTTTTCTAAGGCCTTGGGTTGTCTACTCCATTTTTTAAAATTTGATATAATTCACATATCATGAACTTCACCCTTTAAAAATGTACAGTTATGATTTTTAGTATATTCACAGGGATTTTGCAATTATCACCATTATCTAATTTCCAGAACATCTTTATCACCCCAAATGGAAACCTCATACTCCTTAGCAATCACTCTCCATTCCTTCTACCTCTAGGCCTAGGCAACTGCTCATTAATTTATGTTCTGACTGTATGGATTTGCCTATTCTAGGCATTTCCTATAAATACAATCATACAATAGGTGGCCTTCTGTACCTGGCTTCTTTCACTTACCATAATGTTTTCAAAGTTCATGCACATTATAGCATCTATCAGTATTTAATTCCTATGGCTAAATAATATTCCACCTTACAGATCACATTTTATTTACCATCAGTTGATGGACATTTAGGTTATTTCCACTTTTTGTCTATTATGAATAATGCTCTAAACATTCATGCACAAGATTTTGTATGAACATATCTTCAATTCTCTTGGGTATATTTCAAGGAGTGAAATTGCTAGATCATTAGAATTATCACTGTTTTCTGAAGCAGAAACCATGTCACTTAACCACCAGCAGTGCATGAGTTTTCTAATTTCTCCATGGCCTTGCCATCTTTTTGATTGTTCATCATTTTGAATGTTGCCATGATAATGGGATGAAGTGGTATCTCACTGTGACTTTGATTTGCATTTCCCCAGTGACTCATGATATTGAACATCTTTTCATGTCCTACTGACCACTGTGTCTTCTCTGTAGAAATATCTATTTAAATCTTTTGCCCATTTTTAATTGGGATGTCATTTTATCAATGAGTTATAAAAGTTAAAGAATTTTTTTTTTACCCACTTAAAAATCTATAATTTGATGAGTTTTGACAAATATATACAGTTGTGTAACCACCACTAGAATCATGTTCATCACCCAAAAATCTCCTTTGTACCTCTTACCCTTTCCCAGCCATTTCCCCCGGGAAACCACCAGTCTCCTTTCTGTAACTATGTTATTATAGTCTTTTCTGGAATTTGGTGCAGTATATAGTCTTTGCATCTGGCTTCTTTCACTTAGCATAACCCTGTTGAGATCCATCCATATCACGGCTCTCAGTAGTTTGTTCCTTCTGATTGCTTAGTGCTGATGTTGTGTGTGGCTGCAGCACACATCGGTTATACATTTCCTCACTTGTTGGGCTCTTTCCACGGTTTGGCTGATATGAATAAAGCTTCACCTTTTCAATTCCACACGAACACTTGTGTGGACATAGGTTTTTCTTTCCCTTGGGTAAATATATAGAAGTGGGATTTCTGAGTGATAAGTTAAGGGCATCTTTAGCTTTTTAAGAAACTGCCAAACTGGTTATACCATTTTACATCCCCACCAGCATGGGTGAGAGCTCCTGTTGCTCTGTCCTTGACATATACTTGGACCTTGTCAGTCTTTTTTGGCCATTCAACTGGAATATAGTGGAATCTCATAATGGTTTTAATTTGCATTTCCATTACAATGGTGAGTATCTTTTAATGTGCTTATCGGCCATTTGTATACCTTCATTTGTGAAGTGTCCAAGTCTTTTGCCCATTTTTATAAATTGGATTGTTGTCTGAACATAAGTACTTTGTCTTATGTATGTATTGTGAACATTTTCTCCTCAAGATTGCCTTTTCATTTTTTTGATGAGCAGAGGATTATTTGATGAAGTCCAGTTTATCAAGTTTTTCTTTTATGAATAGTATATTTTGTGTTCTAAGAAATTATTGCCTATCCTAAGGTTGCAAAAAATAGTCTTCTATATCTTCTTCTATCAACTGTATGATTTTCTATTTTACTTTTAGATCTATGATCCATCTCAAGATAACTTTTATATTTGGTGTAAGGAAGGGATCAAGATGAATTCTTAACTGCATAGATATATCCAGTTGTTCTAACACTATATAGTGAAAAGTGTGTTCTTTCTGCATTGAATTATTTTGATTCTTTGCTTGAAAATCGATTGACTGTGTGTGTGTGTCTGTTTTTTACCTGTATTTTCTATAAAGAACTCTTAAGATATTTAAGATCCTAGACCCTTATATATAATTTGTAAATATTTTTCCCATTCAGTGTATTGTCTTTTCACTTTCCTGATAGTATCCTTTGAAGCACAAAAGTTTTAAGTTTTGACAAAGCCCAGCTTATCCATTTCTTTCTTTTGTAGCCTGCGCTTTAGGCGTCATGTCTTTAAACCTTGCCTAATCCAAAATCCTGCAATTAAAGCTCTTTGTTTAAACATTTAGGTCTTTGATCTGTTTTGAGTTAATTTTCTATATATAGTAAGAGGTAGGGGGTTTAACTTCATCATTTGCATGTGGATATCCAGGTTGTTCCAGCACAGTTTGTTTAAAAGACTAATCTTTCCTCATCAAATTATCTTGGCACCTTTACTGAAAATCTTTTTTAAACTAAAATCCCAAGGTCGCTCAATAACTGACTATACTCAAACATACAACAAACACACAACTGAATGTGATTACAATGTACCCATGCGACAAGTCCCAACTGTAATCAGCAGTTCCTTTTACTTTATATAAACTTAAGATTACTCTGGCTAACACTTTGGATACATTCACTGTCTTGACTGTGGTGATGGTTTCATGGTATATACATATGCCAAACTCATAAGACTGTACAGTTTAAATATGAGCAGTTTATTGTATGCCAATTATACCTCAAGAAAGCTGTTTTTAAAAAGAGATAAACTAAGAGCAAGAGTGCAAATGAAATAACTTTCTTTTCCTAATCATGTTTCAGGATCAGCTTCTCCCCTTGGGCCTCAGGATATGTCATTAAGTAGTGATTTAGGAAAACTTGCATTTCCTCACTTCCCTTAACTGACTTTATTTCAAGATGCAAGCAAACCATTTAAATTCAAGATTTGTAAGGCTGGGACCAACTTATTACTATGGGATAAGTAATAATGAGAGCTGGTAATGTGTTCTGATTCTTAAGGAAAAGCATTTTTAAATCCCTTACCAGTGAGAATTTAGCAACTGGGTTTTCCTTTTATACACAGAATTTAAGCCCAGCCAACTGCCCCAAACTCCATTTTGGCAGACTTCATCTGTCTGATCACCTTCGTATCTGTAGCATCAGGAACACTGCCAAGCACACAATAGGCACTCAGTAAGTATCTGTGAAATGAATTAATAAAATCCCAGTCAACCTGTCACCACCTTTCCCTAGGACCATTTTGGGCTGAGGTAGACAGCAGCTCTGTTCTACCCTCTAATTCAACAATTCTCTCAAGGAGATACTGTCTGCTTTCTTCAAATTTGCTTATTATTCACCTTTTTAGATTTGGAAAAACAAGGTGGTGTAGCTTAGTAATATCACATCCAGGAAATGAACTGAAATATATCACAGATTATGCATAAAACCCACAAACTAGAAGCAATCAGATGACAGCAGTTAAGAAAATCGTGGCACATCCTCCAGGAAGAGTGCATAGATTAAAAATGATCATTACAAGCCCACAGTAACATGGAAAACCAGTAATGTGAATCAGGAAATGCAAAGCACCATCATAGACTATGATTAAACTAAAATTTATATAGGCAATGATCTGCTAGAATTTATACTCCACGAAGGCAGGATGTTCTGTTCACTGGACAGTCTTTGTCATATGGAAGATGTTTATTATTACTTGTTGAATGAATTAATGAAACTAAATATAAAACATACCTGAAGGTAATGAACAAACGTGGAAAATTATGTTCAAGAAGTAGAACTGTAGGTGTTTCCTCCACTTTCCCTCTATTTTCCAATTCTCCCTAAAGTTGGGATTAAACTTTTTCAGTTAAAAGACAGACACAGAAACCCATCACCTGGCTCTGGCTGCTTCCTCGCCTCCACTCCCCCCACCCCACCCCCCGCGTTCTGCAAGTAAGGAAGCATCTGAACTGGAGTATGGACAGGGCCTGGCTTCAATTCCAGGAAGGGTATTTTATAGGGTGTGTGGCTCCAGCAGGGTTCATTGGGCACCATCGTGATATTTAGGCTTTTACCCCAAAGGTTGAGAAGGCAGCACAACACCCTGGATCTCCTCCATTATAGCCTGCACAAATTTGGATCACCGGAGGACCTCCTCTTTCTCCTATACCGCCCCCCTTCCTCCCCAGGTCACTCCTATTTCCTAGACCCCTAAGGCGGTCGCTCATAAACCCCCTCACCTTGGCCCTGCAGGGGGGTAACCCATTCCCAAGGGAGAGGTCACTCCTCCAGGGCTTTCCCCCTTAAGAGGGTCACACGCTCCCCCAGATCCCGGCCCTCCTGGGGGGCCATTCGCCCACCCTTCGGCTCCTGAGGGAGTCACTTAGACCTCACAACTCCTGGCCCTGGCCCCTCTTAAGTGGGGTTGGGGGTCGCTTGTCCTCCCCGGCTCCCAGTCCCACAAAGGGATCATTCCTTCCCGAAGGGGAGGTCACCCCTCGGACGGAGTCTCTGTTTTGCCCAGCCCTCTCGAGGCGGCCACTGGTCCCCAAGAGGGAAGTCATTCCCCAACTCCACAAGCCCCAAGAGGCTGAGGCGTGACCGCCAACCCTTCAAAGGCGTCACTCGTACCCGTCGGGGAGGCCACGCCTCCGCCCGAGCCACCCACGAGACACAGCACCTCCTTCCGGGCCCGCAATAGGTGGAGCTCGAGCCGCCAGGCTGCCTGGGCGGGGCTCCCGGGCCCGGAGGGGGCGACCGGGCGGGCAGCCAGCCCTGAGCTCAGAGCCCGGCGTCAAGGCGGCGGCGGGTGCGGGCCATGGCGGGCTGCTGCGCGGTGCTGGCGGGCTTCCTGTTCCAGTACGACACGCCGCGCATCGTGCTCATCCGCAGCCGTAAAGTGGGGCTCATGAACCGGGCGGTGCAGCTGCTCATCCTGGCCTACGTCATCGGGTGAGCGCAGCCGCGGGCGCTGCCCCCGTGGGGGTCCGGGGACTGGGATGACCCGACAGCCCGAAGCTCCCTGCTGTGGGTCCCAGCCGTGCTCCTGCTCCTCCTGGCCACAGTCATTGGGTGAGCCCCGTGGGCGCCCTCGGGGGCGGCAACCCGAGGCCGGGACCCACCCCTTCCCGTACCGTAGCCCCCTGGGACGGGCTCCGTTTGCGTCTCCAGGTCAGGAGACTGCTTTGATGTCGTGTTTAAGGGCAAAGCCTGGCTAGACCTTCATCTTCGCCATGCCTGCTGCTTGTGCTTCTGACTCTTTCCATCACGTTCTTTGGCTGTGGGCGGCTTTGCCCTAATGTCTCAATCTTTGCTCTTCACTTCTCATTCTAAAGATCTGCTGACGGAAACCAAGGTTTGGAATTTCTGCTTAGTTTCTTTTGGCTCTGTGGCTTCTGGGCCTTTCCTTTGAGCAGCATGTGGTAACCCAAGATAGTAGAGAGATCACACTTCCAAAAGGCATTTAAAGTTCACTTCCTTTGCTTTGTGGGGTCGTTGGGACTTTTTGGCACAGATACCTACCTGTCACCCCCATGCTGTCCTCTTAGGCTTATCCATACCCTGCCACGCTCAGTCCTCACCAAGGGCTTAATTTTAATAGCGTGTGCCTGTTACAATTTAACAACACTGGAGAGAGGTTGAAATTAACTTACCAACTGGAACCACTTTCAAGGTGCCGCTGGGGTTGTACAGTGTCTAACAGCGGCTGAGCTAACAGATGTTATCTGGGCCATGCTTTATTTTCGTCAAAGGCCTATTGCTGTAGTCCCCAACATTAGAACCATTTGGGAATTTAAAAAAAAATACTGACTGCTGGCTCCCATCCCTGGACCTTTGATTCTTATGGAGTACCAGGTGATTCTGATGTGCAGCAAGATTTGGGGACCGATTCTGATGTGCTGCAAGATTTGGGGACCAATGTACTGTTTCCCAAACCTACCTGATCATGCAAAACTCTCCTGAAGAATTGTTTTAAAATGACAGCTCCCCTACTCTGAGGTGGATCTTAGAAGCTGTTAACACTTCCAAGGAAATTTGCACAATCCAACAGGTTTGCCTTCTAATATCTATCAGCCCAGTAGCAGTAGGCACAAGACAGTTTTCAATAATAGGGCTTCCCAGGCATGAATGCTACATCAGAACCATCTGGTCTATGGCCAGGTTTGGACTCATTAAGTTACATTATGTACCACCACCACCAATTCCTTGTCCTCCAGTGATTGTGATGCACCCTTAAATTTTGAGCCCCTCTCTAGCTGGTTAACTCAACTCACATTGCTGGTTTGGACTGGAAGCATTTGGAATCAGGAGCTCTCACACTTTTCCTTTTGGCTTTTATGCTCATGGGAGGATCAGTTTACATCTATGTTAGGGTATCTGTACTGCAGAAAGTATCAATATCTGCACTAGTCCCATGAGGCTATTGAACATTTGACATGTACCTACCCCAAACTGAGATGTGCTATCACTATAAAATATACCAGCTTTCCAAGTCCAAGATAAAGTAAAAATTAATACACATTATACATTAATACATGCTAATTTTATTGTTAACATTATATTGATAACATGTTAAATATATTGATAACATGTTAAAATATTTTGGATATATTGGGTTATATAAAATAAATTGTTAAAATTAATTTTACCTGTTGTTTTTTTTTTTTTACTTTTTAACATGGCTACTGGGAATATCTGAATTACATATATGGCTCATGTTGTACTTTTGTTGGGCACTGTAGCTTTCTAGGGTTCCTACGGAGTGTTCTCTATTTTGATCATGAAGATTTTTAAAGTAGTAAATGCTTTTATCCATCTTGCAATGAGCAAAACTGACTCAGGATATTAATTAAATACTTTTTTTTTAAACTTGTCTCTTAACTTCCTGATCCAGTTCATCTTGGTGAAATTATGGTCTCTTTTCTCATAGTGACCTATACCAATCTTTCCTAAAAAAGACACTGAAAATGCATTTCTCAGTTATCTACTTCTAAGTCACATGATGAGGAAATAGTTAATCCATAGTGATAAGTGTGAAACTACGAGTCTGCTGTTTGGCAGTCACTGTACTCTGTGGTAAAATAACGGTGACCTTCCTGCTCCGAGCTTCTGTGTGTCCGATTAAAATTAAATGGAAGTTTACATTGCAGGTGAATTCCTAGAACCCCTGAAGAAGAGGACTTGTTAGGGGAAAACCCCTCCTCTAGGATGGATAATGAATTTGGAGACCGCTCTGACCAAACCTATCAATAAGTAACCCAAACCAGTGGTTTTCTGAATTCTCAGCATCTAGGGCTTATGAGGAGGGGAGAGAGATGTTAGAAATTCTTGATACTAGGGATAATGACAACAGTAATACACACTGGTAGATGTTAAATGACAGCTCTTGTGGGGAAGAGTTCTGATTTGTAGTACTGGCCAATTTCTGTGGTGTAAATACTCCCATCATGGCCAATTTCAGCCTACTCATGGTGACTCAGAAATATTGTTCTAAGCGTTTGACATGCATTAACTCATTTAGCCTCACAACAACCCTGTGAAGTCCTGTTATCATTCCCATCTTCAGGATGGGAAAAACTGAGAAACTGAAACAAGTTAAGCAACGTGGCTGTCATTATGCCTCGTAAGTGGTGGAGCTGAGATAGGAACCAAGATTGGCTTTGGTCTGTGTTCCAGGGTCCTAACCACCAAGGAATAATACCTTTAGATTTTTAATTATTCAGACTGGTAGTAATGCCCACACTTCAGAGGAGAGAAGCATACACATAACCTGAATTCTTGGGAAAAAAGTAAGAAACTACTATAAAAAGTTACTTGAAGGTGAGGAGGTGGGCAAATTAGTTGATGGAAATAAAGACGTACAAACTTCTGATAACAAAACAAATTAATTGATGGGATAAAGTACAGCATAGAGCATATAGTCAATAATAATTTAATATCTTTGATGGCAGATAGTAACTACACTTACCGTGATGAGCATTTAATAATGTATATAACTGTCCAATCACTATGCTGTACACCTGAAACCAATATATTATATATCAACTATATGTCAATTTAATTTTTAAAAGTCACTTGAATGGTGAAATTCTCCTTTTTAGAGGGAGTATAGCATGGGGCAAGAGAAGAAGCTTCAGAGGTAAAAGGCTTGAATTCAAATCCTAGCTGTGTGACCTTGGGCATGTGACTTAACCTCTCTGTGTCTTGGTTTCTTCCTCTGTAAAGTGGAGAATGATGATAACGTCTGCCTTATAAAGTCATCAGGATTAAGTTAGTTAATACATATAAAGAGCTTAGATCAGTATCTGGCACCTAAAAGCTCTCCAATGATAACTTACAATTTTTATTATCTTGGTGATTCTGCAGGTCATAGCACATTAAAGGTGCTCAAATATCTAATAAAGACAGCATACATTGTGCATTGTTTTTATGCTGATCACTGTGCTAAGTGCTTTACCTGCATCACCTCGTTTACTTCCCACAAATTGCCCTGTGGTTTAGGAGCTATTATGCCCATTTTGCAGAAGTGAAAATGGAGCCCCCAGAAGTTAAGCAGCTTTTGCAAAGTCACATAATTAGTAAACATACGACTCTGGCTATCAGAGGCTCTCCAGTGTCAATTCAAATTTAACAAATCTTAATGTCCATGTAAGAAACCTGTTTTATTTTGTAGGTGGGTGTTTGTATGGGAAAAAGGCTACCAGGAAATGGACTCTGTGGTCAGTTCAGTTACTACCAAAGCCAAGGGCGTGACTGTGACCAACACTTCTAAACTTGGGTTCCGGGTCTGGGATGTGGCCGATTATGTGATTCCAGCTCAGGTATGCTTCCCACTATGACTTCTGTCTAACACTAAAGTTTCTAGTTAGCTCCATTCGCATTACTGTCTTTGCACACTGGATTAATAATTGGCACGGCTGGAGTTCTGATACCAGCAGCGCTCATACTTATCAGCTTAGTCCAAGAAAGCAATACAGATGATCTTTTTGGCTCAAGTACTCAATCACCTATGTTTATTCAGCACTAAAAAATGGGTGGCTCAATCACAGGAAGTTTTCCATATGGATGTCATGGTCTGTCAAACTCTGAAGGATGAAAAAGCAACTGTTTTAAATCCTAGGAAAAATTCAGGTGGAAATATCACCTTTCCACATTTTGTATTTGCTTTATTATTGTAAACCACATAAAGTAAATCTTTTCAGACAATGTAAAAACTTTAACAGCAATTAGAAACCAAAAGCCAAATCAGAAGAAAACAGACATACCTGCCTAGGATTTCATCAGGAACAAAGGTAAGGAAACAAAGTGTTTGATACAGTGTCCTAGTATCCAGTATGTAAATCTACAAAGCTCCAAGTTAAATGTTGACTCTCTTTAGCCATGGCAATGGCTGTGGTCCACAGCCATACCTGGCATATCCCTCCAGATGGCTTACCTGCTAGGATGACTAAGATGACCAAGTGCAGATAAGCTGCCAGCTCCTGGCTCATAGCTTTGGGAGGGAAAGCAAGGACTTCAGACTCTGTCTTCAAGTCTGTTCATTTTTCCCCTGCCTTCTCAAGACAAGGGTCTTGTGGGGTGCACAGAGAGAAGACAGAGGTAATGACAATAAGGTCAAATGGAACAGGGGGTTGTAGTTTGATGGAGGTGGGAGGTCCTGTTGGCATGGACCTCTGTCAACCAAGAGACCTCTGCTGCCCATGAAGGCCTGGCCTTACCCTGGCTAGCTCTGGGAATATCATAGTCAGTCTCTTAACTGGAACCAAGGAAGGATACAGGCTCTATGCTTCTGCTCTCAGCTGAAAGGAACATGCAGCAACCCTGGCTTCTGTCTGATCTGGGCTGGGGGCCATGTGAGTTCCACAGAGCTCTCTTCACCAGCTTTCATGATGTCCTGCTTCTCCAAAGATGGAACACAAACATCTCTTTGCACCACACCTACTTGGCTCATCTCCAGACTGAAAACTTCCCTAAACTTAAAATAGATAAGAAATGGGAAGCACAAAGTAAATGATACTGAATTATTCTTGTCTAACTCAGGAGAGTTATAGAAACAACCTTCTGTAAACACCATGTGAGTGGTATGTTTGTATATGGGACACCTGGGAACCTGATAGAGGTGCCACATCCTCATACCTTCTCTTGTGGCCCATTTCCTTGTCTCCCAACATGGTTTGTTGTAGGCCTTTCTTTGGAAGATGCCACCTATTCCTAGAGCTTCTACCACCTTGTCAGCCCTGGGGGTGGAAATGTCTACAGACCCTTTTAACTGAGGGAAAATTTATAAACCATAATATTAGCCATTTGAAAATGAAAAGTTCAGTGGCATTTAGTACATTCACAATGTTGCATAACCACCACCTCGTCTAGTTCCAGAACATTTTCATCATCCTAAAAGGAAACTACATACTCATTAAGCAATCATTCTGCTCTCCTCCTGTCCCCCACCCAGGCAATCACCGATCAACTTTCTGTGTCTATGGATTTGCCTATTCTAGACATTTCAAATCAGTAGAATCATACACCTATGGCCTTCTGTGCTCTTTGACTTAGCATCATGTTCTTAAGGTTCATCCACATTGTTGCTTGTGTCAGTATACCCATCCTTTTTAATGGCTGCATCATATTCCATTATAGGATAGACCACAATTTGTTTATCCATTCATCTGTTGATAGACACTTCGGTTGGGTCCACCTTTGGGCTATTGTCAATATTGTAAGTAATGCTGCTGTGAACATGCATATACATGTCCCCCCTTATCTGTAGTTTCAATTTCCATGGTTTCAGTTATGCATAGTCATTTAGAGTCCAGAAGCAGATGATCCTCCTGATATATGGTCAAAAGGTCAATAGTAGTCATTCACCTCACTTCATCTCATCATGCAGATGTTTTATCATCTCATATCTTCACAGGAAGTGTGAGTACAGGAAGTGTGAGTACAGTACAGTAAGATATTTTGAGAGAGCTTACATGCATATAACCTTTATTACAGTATATTATTGTAATTTTTCTATTTTATTATTGTTGTCAGTCTCTCGCTGTGCCTAATTTATAAATTACACTTTACCATAAGTATGGAAAAAACATGGTATGTATAGGGTTCAGCTTACCTGTGGTTTCAGACATCCATGGGGGGTCTGGAATGTTCCTCCATGGATAAAGGAGAGATTGCTGTACAAGTATTTGTGTCCCTGTTTTCAGTTGGGTTACGAACTTTCATAGGAGAGAACAAGAGACCTAAACATCAGTTTTTGTTTTCTGCATGGCATGTGGGAGAAGTGAAAGGGACTGTCCTATAGTGAACAGGTGGCTTTCTTTGGGGCTCTGCTTCACTCCTCTGAAGGTAACGTGGCATTCCCTCCCCTCTGCCCGCTCTGCAGGAAGAAAACTCCCTCTTCATCATGACCAACATAATTACCACCATGAACCAGACCCAGGGCTTCTGTCCTGAGGTAGGTTGCTTCTTAGGGAAGAGCCACGGGCCTCACTCTCCCCTGGGCCATCTGCCTGTCCTGCTGTGCTTTGGCTGGGCCATGCAGAACTTGTTTTCACTCAGCATTCTCTTTTTCCAGGTTCCAGATAAGAACACTGTGTGTAAATCAGATGCAGATTGTGCTTCTGGCTCTTCAGGCACCCACAGCAGTGGTACGACATGTGGCCGTGACCCCACAGTAGACACAGCCTGGGGAGGGTAGCGCCCAACCAGATTGCTTCCCTATGGGGCTTCTCTCAGAGAAATCTCTGGGATAAAGAAAGCCCCACATTCCCCAGTTCTTTCAGAAGACCCTGGGTGAGCTTCATGTCCAGACTGGGATTCCAGGATCCTCTTGACAGTCACCTCTGTTACCGTATCCCAGAAGCCATCCCAGATCTTGCCTTGTGCCGTGGCTGGGCATCACCGTAGCCCTGCCCAAGCCTGGCAGAGTGGTGGCTAGGACTCAGACCTCCAATTACTGGAAACATCCCAGAATTGGAATAGCTCAAGATTGGTTGCATAGGATGCTATGAGGAGCTTCCATTTTCAACCTCACAAAGGTAGAAAATAGGAGACCCCTGTGGACCTGGGTCTTCCTCAACCCTGTAGGAGTCGCAACAGGAAGATGTGTGCTGTTCAATGAGACTGTGAAGACATGTGAGGTTGCAGCCTGGTGCCCGGTAGAGGATGACACACACGTGCCAAAGTAAGTCCTGCCGAGGGAAGGAAGTGCCCTAACTATGGTTCTCGGGGAGTTTAAGGCAGTAGTGTGCGTTATGTGTGGTGACATTGTCCTCTTGGTGGCCATGTGTATGTAGTAGGTCTTCCCTAGGGGTTCTCAACCACAAGACAGCAACCATCAGTGGCAAAGTGGGCTGCAGTTTGTCACTCATAGCAAGGGGACAAATGACTTCATCCTTATTAGACTCTGTCAGTTGCAAGTGACCAACAGGAAACCATTCTCAGTGCTTCAGAGTTCACACATGCAAATACAAACACGGGGGGCAGATTATTGCTCAGCTCACCACAGGAGCCCAGTGTGGTTAGATCTGGGACTCAAAGGACAGCTTCAGAGTCTCCACTTCTTGACTCTGCTTCTCTCCATGTTGGTGTCATTTTCCCAGGAGGCAGCTCTGGGCTTATGTCCCCACAAGGCCAAATCGCCCTACCAGTTGTCCATAGATTCTAGACCTGTCCATCATCACATGTTCAACCACAGCCCTCAAGCCATTGCCGCAGCTGAGGGATGGATTTTACTTATTGGCTCTGGCCTGGGCCATCTGCCCACCTATGGAGCCCGGTGCAGTCAGCCCCAACCAAATGACACAGGCTGAGAGCTGGGGAGGTGTGGCTTCCAGAGAAATTGGGGACTGTACTACCAGGAAAAAAAAGGGAAACAGACGCTGGGCAGGAAAATAATGTCCACTGAAGCATGTTTTATAAACTAGAGCAAGTTTGAGGTTGCCCAAGAATAACATTCTTCACGATCATAATTTACTCTGCTTTGAGCTAGTGGAGTTAGAGACAATGCTCTCAGAATTGCATACAATCCCGGCCTTCTTACCCAAAGTTCAGACTGAGGCCCAGATAAGCCCTGGAGAGCAGGTAGCCATGTGAATCAGGTTTGTTGCAACAGAAAAAAAGAACGTTCAGAACTGCTGATTTTGAGATTGCCGAGAGCGGCAGCTCAGGCAAGGGAAAATACTAAGAGAAAAGGAATCCTAGCATTTCAGAGCTGGAAAGGATCTTAATGATCTGTGCTGTCCAGTGTAGGAGACACTGGCCACGTGTTGCCACTGAGCACTGGGAATGTGGCTGGGCCCAAAATGAGATGTGTGTCAGGCAAAAGGTACTCCAGATTCCAAACACATTTATTTTTTAAAAAAAGAAGAATATGTAATATCTCATTAATATTGTATATTGTTTACATGTTGAAGTAATATTTCAGATATATTGGGTTATTGAAAAGTTAATTCCACTTTTCACTTTTTAATGTGGCTACTAGGAGACTGAATTACAATGTGGCATGTGTCTGTGTCTCAGTATATTTTCACTGGACAGTGCTGTTACTGGTCTGACCCAGGGTGTGACTTTTAAGTGTACACTGATGCATGAAGGAACATTGAGGCACATTCCCACTAACGTTCTCATTCAACCCCTTATCTTCTTTCAAGGAGGACATCCTGGTCTTGGGTGCCTTTAATACCTTTCTGTCATTTACTGGTTTCCATTTTTTACAAAGAACAAGCCCCAGCTTCAACACCTTGGGCAGACAATGTTAACTACAACTTCTGGTAACATTGTTTTGATTTTGTTATATTTATTTGAACAAAGACCTCTGACTTATAGCGAATGACATTTTGTACGGCCATGATGGAAAGTTTCATTTCAAAATGAATGTCAAAAAAGTGAGTTGATCCTAAAGGAAAAAAAGCCAAATGTCCATTAACAGATAAAGAGATAAATAGATCATGGTGCCTTCAGACAATGGAATATAAGTCAGCCATAAAAAAGAATCAGGTCCTGACACAGGCTATGCCATGGATGGACCGGGCAAACATGATGCCGAGTGAAAGAAGCCAGACACAAAGTGTCACATAGTGTATGATGACTCCATTCATCTGAAATGTCCAGGTCAACAAATCCCAGGAAGACAAAAAGTAGATTGGTGGTTCCCAAGGGCCGGGGGAAAGAAGAATAGATAGTAACTGCTTAATGGGTATTGAGTTTCCCTTCAAGGTGAAAATGTTTGAACTAGATAGTGGTGATGGTTGTATGACACGTGAACGTGCTTAATGCCATTGAACTGTACACCTTAAGATGGTTAATTTTATGTGAATTTCACCTCAGATTTTTTTTAAAAGGTGAGTTAATCTTCAAGCCAAGTATTGTATATGAGGTCCACAGTTGTGGGGGAAAGGTTATGGTTCAGAGAATGACAGAAGTTGGAAAAACTCTGATCTAATCCATCCCTCCTGGTACAGGGATGAGGAAATTTGAAGCCCTGAGAAGTGGGCTTTATGTGTCAGCAGTGATGACAGGCTAAGCGCTCCTCATTGTGTGGGCTAGCCATTGACCTTGCTCCTGTGTCTGAGTTGGGAAGACCACTGATGTTGTTTATAACTGCAAAGCTTCCACCTGGATCAGGGGAGGCCTCCTATACCAAGAGGTGGGCCTACAGTGCTGGATTCTCCTTTAGAAGTCGACCAACAGGTGGAGTCCTCTGGGGGGCAGATTCAACTCATATTGTCAGCTAGGAACTCCTGGGCACTTAAGAGGAAGACACACACTTTGGGGGAACTTTCGAGAAGAGGTCAGGATCCACCTGTTGGTGAAACTATCTTTGCTTTGACTTGTAAAACCAGATCCATTGGGCGTTCCTTTGAGAACACCTGAGAGAGGCAAGGTGGGAATGATTTCCAGTGAGCCTCTAGGCACATCTTTTCCTTAGGTATTCCTCAGGCTCATAAATTCCCGCTGCCTTGGGCAAGAGGCCATGAGAAGAAGAAACCAGAAGCCCTGGTTTACAGACTCGTTTCTCAACCTAGTATTTTTGCAGAGGAGAGTACAAAATGCTGGAGATGTTTCACTTTGTTCTTGACAAAATGACATTTTAAGACGTGTATACATATGCTTTTTAAAAATTTACGTATATAAGTGTACATAGATTTGTACTTTTATTAACAGTATGTTATAATTTTTTTCAGACCTGCTTTTTTAAAGGCTGCAGAAAACTTCACTCTTTTGGTTAAGAACAACATCTGGTACCCCAAATTTAATTTCAGCAAGTAAGTGGTGGCCAGCTCTGAGTTCACCAGTGTCTTGGGAGAAACTTCTGACTCTTCTTTGAGGTTTTCCTTGCTTCTTTTTTCTGCTTCCTTCCAACTTTAGGAGGAATATCCTTCCCAACATCACCACCACCTACCTCAAATCTTGTGTTTATGACGCTATAACAGATCCCTTCTGCCCCATATTCCGTCTTGGCAAAATTGTGGAAAATGCAGGGCACAGCTTCCAGGACATGGCAGTTGAGGTAGGCCTGTGTACTGGCTCTTCTAACAATCTTTGACACATCTTGTTCTAGAATGGGCTTTGAGGAAAGCTTGCTCTCTCTGCTCTCAACCTCCAGGGAGGCATCATGGGCATCCAGATCAACTGGGACTGCAACCTGGACAGGGCCGCCACCCACTGCCTGCCCAAATATTCCTTCCGCCGCCTGGACACCCGAGACACAGACCATAATGTGTCCCCAGGCTACAATTTCAGGTATTGAAAATGGCACAAGCCTGGACCCATTTCACATGTGTTAGAGGGTGACAGTGGCTGGATCCCTCCCCAGGGGGGACATCCAGGCCAACCAAAGCCCAGCACTCAGGCAGCCCCCTAGGGGCAGGTGGGAGAGGGTTCCAGGCAGGGCCTCATGCCTGTAGCATTCTGGCCCATGAGAGTGCTCCTTGCCTATTCTTGCCTCAAGAAACACGTCAAAACAGTTTCTTTGCGGAGCAGCCAAAGGGGCTGGCTGCTTTAGCTTCCTTAGGGCAGCCTCAGCCAGGACCTCTGCTCATGAATTTACAGAGCAGATAAGCTTATGGGCCTTCGGAGCCTGACCCAGGAATTTTGTTCTCAAAGACTGAGTCTGTCCCCAGAATCTCCAGGGTACAGGTGATCAGGTTTGGGGTCAGGAAAGGCCCTCGCTGGTACTTCCCTGCTGAACATGCTGTATGTTAACTCCCTGGGGGGCTATGACAAATCACCACTATCTGGGGGGCTCGAAACAACAGGAATTTATTCTCTAAGTTCTAGAAGCCAGAAGCCCAAAATCAAGGTGTCAGCAAGTCCAGAGTCCAGGCTCTTTCCCTGCCTCTTCCAGGTTCTGGTGGCTCCTGGCCATGCTTGGTGTTCCTTGGCTTGTAAATACATCACTCCTGCTTCTGCCTGTGTTGTCACATGGCCTTCTTCCCTCTGTGTGCATCTTGTGTCTCTTCTTTTCTTACTGGATTCAGGGTCCACCCTCTCCAGCATGACCTCATCTTAACTAATCACACCTGCAAAGACCCTCTTTGCAAGGAAAGTCACATTCACAGGTTCAGCTTGGACATTCGAATTTGGGGGACAGTGTTCAACCCAGGACAGCCTGTAATCTGATGGGAAGCACCAGGGTCATGTATGCCACTTCAAGGAAGCCAAATCCACAGCCACGTACATCTTTGTTACATCTTTTATCCATTTTGTCCCTCTTAAAACTAGGCCCAGTGGGGCCCCATGAGCAGGTCAGTAGTGCTTTTGTGTCGCACTTGTCTCCCTCTAGTGGTGATATGTGGAATCAAACAAAGGATCAAGGAATGTCTAATTGCAGGATCTGCTGTCCTTTTGAACCATATGGTACACAGATAATAGGGCAGATATTTGATTTTCCTGGTAAGGGAGTTAGATTTGTACTGCTCTTTATCTGTTGTCACACAATTCTTGTAGAAAGCACTGGAAAACCTCATGCTTGGGTCAGAACCCCAGAACAGAGAGAAGCTGATGGGACCCTCATGAGGACACCCATCCCCCTGAGCTCCACCAGCATCAGCCCCACCTGAGTTCCCCAGACCAGGCCTACCACACAGCAGCTGTGAGCCACAGATCCCAGGCTGAGGGCGTAGTCTGCTGGTGGGCCTCTTGTATAACCCAGGGGAGCAAATGACATGAGGTGTCACCCTGTACCCTTCAGCCATCACCTCTGTCCCCCAGCCACCTCAGCGCCCGGCTGTCACTGGGCTACTTCCTGTCTCTCTGGATTTGCCTCTTCTGGACTTCCATATAAATGGGACCATACAACATGTGGCCTCTGTGACTGGCATCTTTCACTTAGCAGCATGTTTGTTTTTCATGGTTCATCCGTTTTATAGCATCTATCAGTACTTCATCTCTTTTTTATGAACAAATAATATATTGTGTGGCTAGACATTTTATTTATCCATTTATCCATTAATGGGTCAGTGGTTCTTAAAAAAAAAAAAGTGTCCAGGGCTGATGCTGAGTTTTGTGGCCAATTCAGGGTCCCCCACCCACAAAACAACAGAGCCGTCTTAAGAGATTGCTTGTGGCTGGCCACACTCTGTTAGTGGCCAAGGTCTCCTGGAGTAAGTCAGGTGGCTCAACTATATCAGGAAGGACGTTCAGAGCACTAGGTTCCAGCTTAGCCATAGGGCAGTGGTGGTGCTGGGGGTGGCAGGCAGTGCTCCATATGCCCCACGGGCCTCAGTGCCCTCCTGCTGCATGGCACATGTTTAGCCAGGAGAGGCCCTCAGGAACTCTTGTGTCATCTCCAGCAGCTAGAGTAAATCCTCAGCCAGCGCCAGCTCCACGAGGGCCTGGGGAATCCTACTTTAGCACCCCTAGCTCAGGACTGGGAGGGAAAGTGCGGCTGCCTGTCTCACGCTGTCCTCTGCCTTCCCCAGGTTTGCCAAGTACTACAGTGACCTGACAGGCCCTGAGCGTCGCACACTCATCAAGGCCTATGGCATCCGTTTCGACATCATTGTGTTTGGAAAGGTACCTGACCTGGCCACCAGCTCCTCTCTGGGCCCTCATTCAGACCCCGCTAGTCTTTTCCTAGGTTGGCCAGGGACAGAGGCCTCTCCCTACCCTCCATCTGCTCCTGTCACCCTGTAGCAACTTGTTTTCCTTTTCTCCTATCATTTGCAGGCTGGGAAATTTGACATCATCCCTACCATGATCAACATTGGCTCTGGCTTGGCGCTTTTTGGGGTGGTGAGTTTGGCCTCTCTGTTCACCCCTGGGACTGGGCCTCCTTAGCAGTAGTCAGCACAGCTGGTACCCTGGTTCTTCCCCTTGACACCAGACTTGCCTCTAGACTTGGTTCTCTGGGCTTGTTCCTCTTGCCCCCACCTCTACCCTCCCTTCTCCAAGACTGTGCTCCTCCCAAGAGATGAGGAGCCTTTCCTGTTTGAAAGGTTTCAGGCTTCGAGGGAAGGGACACGCACAGCACAACGGGCTAACACACCTGGCTCATTCTTTCTCACCCCGTGCCACACGCAGGCGACAGTGCTATGCGATGTCATCGTCCTCTATTGCATGAAGAAAAGATACTACTATCGGGAGAAGAAATACAAATACGTGGAAGATTATGAGCAGGTAGGCCTCTGCTGAACTCCAGCAGATAGGGGAGTCCAAGCACCTTACCTCACCTGCCTCTTGTTGCAGTAAAAACCCAGAGTGCTGGGCTTGTCCAGAGGAAGCCCCAGTACAAAGTTGGTGCTATTTGGTGTCACAAACCACGTAGTCACAGGCCACTCTCATCATCTGTCCCTAGACCACCTGTACTAGTATTTACCTCATGCTTTCTTTCAGAAGGTCTTACTCTTTAGTTATGATAATGGTTACTAGGACAAAAGCTATGTCCATACACTACTAAAATTCACCTTGCACAGCAAGAAGGGTTGGGTACCATGCTTTGAGACCCCTGCACTAGGACCAACTCAAGTATACTTGGTGTGAAGGGCTGCCCAAAAGTCCTCAGGGAAAGCCTGCCTCTTGCCTGCCCCAAGTGGTCCAGTGGCTATTTGCCCCGATTTGCCTGTGGGCAGCACATGGTGGGTATACATTTATCTGTAAGCATGTCAATTAACCATGAGCAAATCATTCTTTGCAGGGCCTTGGTGGTGAGATAGACCAGTGATTCCCACCCCACAGCTCTCATCAGAGCACAGCAAGGAGGAAGGAAAGTTCCAGGCTGAGTCTGTCTCCAATCCACAAGAATTTCAGGGTTTCTCAGCTGCTCCCGTGTTTTTTGTGTAGGGTTTCCATAGTATAGCACTCTACACAGTGGGTTACCCTCTGTTCTTGGCTGGGTCGCCTCTGCTGTTCCTTCAGATGGGGATTGTTGGCCCAGGGGCAGCGATCTGGGGCCTTTCTCAGGGCCAGCTGTCCTCAGAAGCTCCCATCTCCAGCCCCCTCTGAGACAGTCCAGTCCTCTTAGGCCTGGCAGCTCTGTTCAAGCACTTTATAAGGAAAAGAAGGACGCCGGGGTGTGGTTGTTAGACCTGTAGCAGGCCTGGGCTGCTGTTCCTCTTCCCATGACCAGAGACTTCTTCCGTGTAATCACAAGGCAGATTCAGTGTTTCTGCTTTGAGAAGAGGTACCAAGATGTTTGAGGACCAAACATTAAAGCAAATTATTTTCATAATCTTTCTGTGGTTTCTTAGCATGAGCTACAACTTTCCTCCCTTCCTTTTTACTTCACCAGTAAATCCATTTGTTGTCCCAGTCACTGTGCTGAGAAAAGGTTCCTGAAGCAGTCTGTTGCTGGAGCTTGGGCATTTTTTCCCCTACTTTAACCTTCTCTTAAAGGCCTAAGAATTTTGATCTCCATTAGGTTGTGTTCCTATAGAGTTTACAAGATGTTTTTTTTGTAGTGGCGACTTGTCTTACCTGTGTACGTTTTTACATAAAATTGTGGTACTATACCATAGGACACACAATTTTAGGCCACACGAAAATGGCTCATCCTCCTCACTCCCCTTGCTTTCCAGAAGTCTCCTACCAAATGCAGCACCACCTACACCCACCTTGCCACTGATTTGAAATGTTAATGGAGCTATTTCTAGCTTCCCCTTCACACCAACTTAATTCTGCATCAAGTGTTCAGGGTCTCCCTGAAGAAAGCAGCTCATCCCTCCCCCTTATCATGACTTCATTTCCAAATAGTGAAGAGAACATCTATTTCAGAAGTGCACTGCTTCTGCTGGATGAATGACCAACCTGGGCTTTCCTTGCTTTTGAGGGGAAAATAATTTACTGAACCCCTGTGAAAAAGCTCTGATTCACATTGCCTTTTTGAAAAATGCCTGAACCCGTGGGTCAGATGGAGCTGGGGTTTTTTTCAATGGTTTATTATCTTCAGGCTAAAGAGGGATGATGGGTGGAATAAGGGACTTCTTTTGGCCTCTCTTTTTCTAATGGAATTCTGGGGCCAGCTGGGGTGAGGCATGGGAGTGGCATTGTTATTCAGCTACACCTCCACAGGCCCTGCACTCCTTGGTGCTGCTTCAAATGGGGCTCCTTTGATCTTGCATCCATGGTTGGCCTCCCAGGAGTCTCTGAAACCCCTAAAATTCTGAAAGTGATGCACCCATGGACATTTCTTTCAACTTTCATCAGATTCTCCATGAAGTCTGAATAGGAACACCTGCTTTTGACTCTTAAAGGCCAGTATTTCAAAGTCATGTTTCTGCAGTGATGGAATAGGAATCTCTCTGACTTCATCTGCTGTCCCTTGATAACAGAAAACTGCTGTTAAAAGCCAGTAGAGCAATGCCATGGGCTAGACTCACATTTGGAATGCAGGGAACCCTCAGCCCTTAGTCTGGAGAAAGCATCAGTTCTAACACAGTCTGCACACACACATGAAAACCACAACCACCAAGGCTGTGTAGAACACAATTTGCTGACAAATTCAGAGCCCTTGGACAAGTGACTTAACTTTCCTGAGCCTCAGTTTACAGGTGCTGCTCCATAAATGGGGTTAATACCTACCTTGTGGGGTGAAGTGTCATGTAGCATGCCTGCCCACAGAACATGGTCAATGCGTGGTTAAAATGCTCCCGAAGCCAGTCACCCATTTGGTCTCCACCAGGAGAATCTAGCAGTTGCTTCCTGCCAGAGCAGAGCTCAACCCAGAACGAAGGTGGGTCAGCTGGGGAGTTTGTTTACACAAGGCCTGGGAATCTGCATTTCTAACCCACCTCCAGGTAGGTAGCATTGATGATGCTGGTTTGGAGACCACACTTTGAGTAGTGAGTTTCTAGGACATGCTTAAAATTAGAGATGAAAAGTGTAATGCTGAATACATTAGCCCTGACTTGGGCATCTGATCTTGCTGTCAGCCTAACGAAAGAAAACAGACATAAGGACAGATACCTAGACAGTGCTAACTTAAATAACCAACCAACAAAAACATCCCAAAGAGGAGCAGGCTTTGCACCATTTTGCTGTCTGTTTATTTCAAGTTTACAGAGAAGCTTAATCTGTGGAAAAACACCAAAGGCTTATGTTTCTCTTAAGTTCATGTACATTTAAGTGATAAATACACAGTATTTAACTTTGTACACCTGATAAAAGGAAAATGCATAGTAGAAAGGATCAGGAATAAAACAGAAGCATCGGGCATTAAATCAATCACAGAATAGAAAAGTCAGCAGTCTCATGAAACTCAGCTGGTAAAGCTAGAGAGAAGAAGGGAACCGATGACCTTGAAACCTTCCCTAGCACCTTGGAAGCAAGTGGAAGTCACGGCTCTTTCCCCCACACCCAACATGAAGCTCCACTTTGGAAGATGGGTGGGAGCAACAGGCTGAGCCTCTGTGTTTAAATGCACAGGTGTAAGCCTCCTTATTCCATAAAGACTTTGCAGATGGGAGCCTGAACTCACAGGAAGGGCAAGACCAGCAGGGAAGACAGACTCTCCAGCCCCAGTGCCAACAAGGAGCTAGATAAGGCTTTACAGGAGCCACTGGTAAGCCTACGACTAGATGGGGTAAGTGGTACAGGGCAAAAGAAGGTGAGCAGAGAACTTGTGCTTCCATCTAGGCCACAGATACAAGCTACTTGTTGCTTTTACCAAATTGGTTCCTCAGATGAGCCAGCAACGGAAGAAACTGATGGGCAGCCTTTCACTCACCTAGAAAAGCTGCTCATAACAGCTCCTCCCCTTTCCTGATAGAGCTGGCTTTTGAAAATTAACTGTGCTCCAAGAAAGGGGTAGCTCTAAACACTTTATATAACAGCTCTCTGATTATACTTTTCAGGGGTGGTAATTCGTTCTACAGCTTTCTTTGGTGTTCCTTTGTTTAAAGAAAAAGAAGTTATGAACTTGGGCCTCCCCCAACCAACCCGCCTAAACAGCTGGGTGCTGCCTGCTTGCTGGCATGCCACACAGGAAATTTTATACACGAGCTTTGTGATGGGAGAAATGGTGTTGCCCGATGCAGCTGTGTAAACACAGGAGGAGGTCTGCAGAAGCCCTGCATGCTGCCCGGCCACTCTGGGCAAGCCACTTGGCCAGGCCAGAGTCCATACACACGGGCTGGGACTAAGACTAAAGACCTGTTGACTTTAACCACTACAAGGTGCTTACTGCAAACTAACCAGACCCCATCTGCTCCCAGAAGGGGTGGAGCCCATACATGTAAACAAGCACAGGAGGGCAAGAGGAAGTACTAGGTTACAAAAAGAAAGCAAGGAGGTGAGATGACAGACACTCCATCAGATGGTGTCTTTTGCTCCTGAAAACCAGCATTTCCTAATACTGTACTGTTTGTAAGTTAGCAAGAAAAGTCTGACTAAACAACGGTCAAGAGCTTACGAAGCCTACAGAAGCCAGGAATGCCCAGGCTCTGAATGTACTGGGCAGGGGGCACAAGGCCTTGCTTCTCCATCACTCTGCACAGAGTCCTCATGACAATGCTGATCAGATAAAAACTACAGGAAAACGTCCTTCTGAGCCCAGTAACCAACAAAGTCCACAGAGGACTCCTGGGTGAAGTCTTCTAGTTTTCTACCCCTTGAACTTTAACTTACCCACATGTGACTCTGGAAGAAGTCACACTTGAGTTGCAACCAAACTTCCCAATATTATTTGGAAGTCAAAAAAGGTAAACCTTTTCCTTCTGGGGGACTGGCCCCTGAGGAGTGCTCTGGGTTTCACAGTCTTCTCTAAAAAGGCACCCCCAAATTTACTGTGTAGATCCTCACAGAGCTTTGCCAATAAGGATGATTTTGTGTTTCAGCTGAATGAAAGTACTTCCTAACTGGCCCTCCAGAAACTGAGTAAGTGCTTCACTGACTACAACAATCAGCTAGTGTTTAAGAAGAAAAAAAAAACCGAACCTTAGCAGTCTCTAAAATACGTACGTTATAAGCAAACTAAGCTGCTAATATACAGGCATAGATTTTATTGGCTCTAACTTTGATCACATGCCTGATGCCATGGAATATATCCTGGAAGCTCTAAAGGATTTCTGAACTACCCTAGAGTTCAGTCTACTTTGAGAATTGAAAATATTTTTTGTTGTTGTTTACTCTTAAGCCATGTAATGTACATGGAAGTGTAGGATTTCACCCTGAAGTTTTTGCGATTTACTAGAGCTCCAGTCAACTAATTCAGAAACCTGCTTTTGAGTGGCTGTCATAAAGAAATGCCTTCAGTCCTTTAGGTGAAAGGTCTCCCATAACCACCAAATGCCCTTCTAGGGTTGGAAAATCTCCTTTGAGAAGCAATTAAACTTCAAGCCCTTTCCGTTGTCCTGACTAAAACTCTATCCATAAAAAAATGTAAAAGTCCTTCTTACAAATAAGTTGCATTAAAGCTCCCTGCTGCTACTGAGGGCGAGCCCTGCCCTGCCCTGAGCCCTGGAGTCTCTCAGCCCTGGAAGGTGCCACGGTTTGGGGTTTGGGTTCAGGGCTGGCAGGGGGTCACCCCCACTCTTCCTCTCCCTTTCAAATGCAAGGACTAACTCTGCGGTCTCAGACCCCTGCTGCCAGAGTTTTCTACCAGTTTTTCATGATTTTCAAACCCCCACACACATTCACGTGGTGTATCTGATGTGGTTCCGAGTTCACAATGAAGGATTTTTGGCATAAAAACGTTTTAAAAAGCAATTGTCCCAAAACGCACGTGGCTTTGGGTCTGCAACTCCTCACACCTGCCCGTTCAGCCAGCCAGCGGCCAAGGTCGATGTCATGGAGTCAAGTCTTTTTTTTTTTGTCCCCTTTAAAACAACAAAGGAAAAAAACAAACCAGAGATGACTGTCAAGGCTCTACACACTTGCTGAATTTCCGAGGACATGCTGCTATGGCAACACGGGGGCAGCCCGGGAAGGTGTGCCGCCTGCACGCGAGGCTGCACGATCCCGGCAGCTACTCCATCGCCTGGTCGGGCTGCAGAGGATGCATGCGTGCGCGCGGGCCGGCGCCCGGGGCCCCCCAGCTCTCCACGCGGGGACCGCCTTTCACAAGCGCACTTCCTCCTCCCCCACGGGGGCCGGGTTGGGGCCCAGGCGGCTGTCTTCGCTGCCTTGCTTCCTGCTCACCGAACAGAAAACCATGTTAAGAGCCGGGGCAAGGCTGGCACAGCCCTGAACCTGTGTCTCCCACATTCCCGCACCACCTGGGATGTTTTATGCTTGACTTTCCTCTTCAGATGCTCTCCCCTGTTTTTCCTGCTTCCATAAAAGTTTTAAAGGAGACTTTGTGTCCCTTCTGTAAATGGAAAACCAGTATCATTTGCCAAAAATAGAAAGGAACTATAAAAATAGATGCAAACTTATCTGGGTAAAATCATCCCACATAAGTAGCATGCAGCCGGCTTTGGGGCCTGTTCACTGAGGTTCTTTACGTGTTTCTACTCCCCACCACCCTTTAGGCTAAGACTGAAGAGTTTTCAGTCACCAGAAGGTGAGCTTCTTGGGGCAGTGAGCAGGACCCACATGTGGCCAGCTTTCCGAAATGGTTGTCAACAGAAATGCCCCAGCAGACAGGCACAAGGGACACCTCAGACAAGAGAGAAGAGCCCTCCACTTGGCGACGTGAGTGATCAAAGCAGAAGAGACCAAGTCGATGGAAGGAAAAGTGTCCTTGTGCCCCCAGAGGCCATTCCAGAAGCCCCCGCCAGGTAGAGCTGCCTAGGACGAGACGCGGGCAAGTGACAGAGATGTGAGGGTAAGTCCCTGAGAAGAGGTCCAAGAGGTGGAGGTCCCCGGCCACTACCAAACCAAGATCACCCCTTCTATGGGAAGCAGTTGGGCTTGCCACACAGGACTAATATCCACGTGCCCCGGCCAGAAGCTCTGCCCTGTACAGGATGGGAAAGCGGGATATCTGTATATTCCTAGGAAGAAACTCTTTGTTTAAAAATCACACTCATTGGCTTTTTATGTTTCTACCAAAGAATAGAGGTCAAATGTCCTGGGAAGGAGAGCTGTAATGAGGTGTCAAATCAGGCCCTCAATTTCTGGCCTAGCTTCTGGCTCATACCTGTTGGCTCCAGCTGCAGACAGCTGGCAGACCTCTTGCCCACCTCTGGCCCAAGGCCTCCAGTGACTGAATAAGCCCTACAGGTTGCAGAGTGCTGACCATTTGGAACCCACAGTGAGAGCAGTCCCCAGGTGCTGCTGGGACTGTAGGTGAGGGAAAAGAGGGGCAAGGAAAGCCCTTCAGGCCAATCTCATGTTGGGCGATTTTGATCTTACTGAAAATAAGAAACAAATTACATACTTGCACACAGATGAGAGGCAAACCCTAAAACCTGATGTTGAGAAGAGAAAGGCCAGGGCCGGCGCATTAGGCTTCCACTCCCCATCACCCTGTGAGGCTCAAACTATAGGCCGGGCTGCAGAGAATCAACACAGAACCTGACAGGGTAAGGCAACCTTCTCAGGCAGTCCACCACTGGCTCTGATTGCTAATTGCTGCTGTGCCTGCGCCAGAAAAGAGTAATCCCCAAACAAGTGTTCCTTCTACATTACCTTGTAAGCCCCTAACTCCTGTGGAATGGGTGGCCCATAAATTTCATCTCATAAACCAACTCCTAAGAAATGGAAATGGCTGCCCCTTGTACAGGAACTGTTCACAGCAGCATTAATTATTTGTGACAGCCAAAACATGGAAATAATGTCCATCATCACCTGATGAATGGATGATAAAACGTGGTCTATCCATACAACGGAATATAGTTCAGCCACAAAAAGGAATGAAGCTCTGACACATGCTATACATGGTTGAACCTTGAAGACATGATGCTGAGTGAGAGAAGTCGCAAAAGGCCATATGTGATTTGCATTTATATGGAATGTTCAGAATGGGCAAACCAACAGAGACAGAAACTAGATCGGTCGTTACTGGGAATGGGGGAGTTGGGAGTGATAGCTGAGCATTCAAGGCTTCTTCCTGGACAGATGAAAATGCTCTAAAATTGCCTGTGGTGATGGTTGCACAACTCTGTGAGTATACCAAAAATCACTCAATCATATACTCCAAAGGCTGAAATGTATAATATGTGAATTAACAAAGCTGCTCTTAAAGTACAGAAATGGCTGTCTATAGCTCCCAGCTGAGGTGAGGTGGTGAGTCAAGCTCTAGCCAAGCACTGGGATGTCTACCCTGCCACAGGCACTGGGGGTACGAGTAGCAACAGGGATGCCAAGTATTTGTCATCTCAGTCCTTCAATGACAAAAATCCTCATCTGTCTGGAGAGGTGCTGGTAACACCGACCTGGATGTGTGTTTGGAGGAGGCATGGCCTATGGGAAAATGTTCGGGTCTGCCCTAGGGGCAGAGAACTCAAACTCGTTTGCAGCAGGCTGAAGGGCACGGACTTTCTAGGTCTTAACCCATCAGAAAAGAAAGGGCGGTTGCTGAAGAGCCCCTCGGGGGAGCCCCAGAGCACAACATGCCTGACCTATGCTCTGACCACACAGGCCCAGAGCAGGGGCAGCCTTGGGGTCCTGTGACACAGCTTTAATGCCATCAGCGTGCACTGAGCATATGTGGGTGCCAGACTGGGTCGTAAGACCTGGGTGAATTCACAGGCATTCCGGGTGGAGCACCATGCACCTGCAGCCCCAGCCCACATGCATGACCTGCCGGCGGGCCCTAGCCCCTGGATGCCCCACGTTTTTATCCTGGGTCCAGAGGCCTAAGTGGGCCTGGGCACAGCAACGGGGCTGGCAGTAACCTCCGGCCTGGTTGGGGGATGCCCGTGCTCTGCAGCTGCCCCCACCCCCAGGCCCCTGCAGAGGCTACAGCACAGGCAGGCAGGCAGGCAGGCATTACCTTGGGCCCAGACAGGGGCTCACACTCCCTGGTTGGTTTTTTGCTGGAATGGCCAGAGGGGAGGGAAAAGGGAAGTGAGCGAGGGACAAGGGATCCACGAGATGCCCGTCCCCCACCCCAGAGATACTCACACTCCAGACACCAGCTTCACAGAGCTGTTGCCAGGAAGATTATGAGTAGAACGTCTCTGCTGTGATGTGCAAGGTCCCATGGGTGAGACTAGCCTTGCTTACTCATCACAGGACTGAAAATCCCACAATCAAGCACCCATGCTTCTGGGCCACAAAAACGCTATCAAGAGGCCCCCCCCCCCCAGTTAACGTGCAAGTCCCCATGAGAGAGGTAAACTGCCAGTGTGAATTAGTTTTCAGCAAAAGGACGCAGGCTCAGCCCAGGCTAGGGTGAAACCAAGGCCAGAAACTGCTCCATTTCCCTAGTGTGCCCGGTGGGTGTGGCCTCAGTCTTTCTGGACAGTCTCTGCTCCAAGGACAGGCCCACGCAGCGTGGGCAGAGCAGGGCTGTGCTGCATTCAGCCTCCAGCTACTCAGCCAGGTGGGCAGGGGACACTCACGTGAGCAGGCTTCCAGGCGCTGACAAGGAGCGCTCATCCCGTCGGCTGCACTCAAACGGGTTCCCAAAGGAGCGTTTCCGAATCATGGTCTTCACCAGGATCTGAAGAAGAGAGCAGGGGTCTCAGCCACCTGGGGGAGACTGCAGGCAGTATCCTCCCATGCCACTCCACAAGTGCCACCTCCCTCCTCCTTCACTCTCAGCTTTCTGCCATCTCCCAGGGCTCCTGGTGACAGCAGGACTGTGAGAGACACTAAGTAGCATCCCTCCTGCCTGGGACACAGCCGCCAAAGCCATCACCAAGTACGACCCATCTGTTCCCAAACCTTCCACAGCTCCCTGGCGGCCAAAAGGATAAGATCCAAACTCCTGGTCTAACGTTCAAGGCCTATCATCACCTAGTCTTGGCCACCCCCTTTCCACAGAGGACCATATGCTCCAGGAAAGCGGGCCTGCACCATCCCTCCAGCACACTTGGTACCATCTGTTTCACCTGAGCCATCGCTGGACATTCCCCGCCTGGTCCATCAACCTCTCTCACCTTCAAGGTCAAGCCTTTATTTTTGGAGAGAGCCATCTGTGACCACCCCAACAAGAAAAGAACTGTTGCTTCCCAGATATAAATCAGGGGAAGGGGGAGCTGAGATTGCTTTTAAACCTAATTTACACAACATAAAATTCACCATTTTCAACTGTACAATTCAATGGTTGTTACTGTATTTCCTATCTAATTTCAGAACATTTGCATCATCCCAAAAAGAAACCCCGTACCCATCAGCTGTCACTCCCCATTTCCAAGTCCCCCTTGCCCCTGACCACCACCAATCTGCTTTCTGTCTCTGTGGAGTTGTCTATTCTGGACATTTCATATAAATGGAATCATATAGTATGTGACATTTTTACAGCTAGCTCCTTCCACTCAGCATCATGTTTTCACGATTCATCCATGTTGCATCAGTACTTCATTCCTTTTCATGACCCAATCTTTTGTACGGATATGCCATATTTTGTTATCCATTCATCCACTGGTGGACATCTGGGTTGTTTCCACTTTCTGTCACTTATAAATAATGCTGCCATGAACATTTGTGTGCAAGTTTTTGTGTGGACATGTTTTCCTCATAAAATGTTTTCGTTTCCCTTGGATGTACACCCAGGAGTGGAATTATTGGATCATATGATAACTTTGTGTTCAACATTTCAAAGAACTGCCAGGCTGCTTTCTACAGTGGCTGTAACATTTGACACTCCCACCAACATCATACATGGGTACTGATTTCTTAGGGGGCTGCATTTTAGTCAAGGATGGGAAACACCTGTCCAGGTCTAAGGAGAAAACATCCCTGGACACTGAGGAGGACCAGTCCATAGGCTGGTGTGGAGAGCTCAGAGATCCTGAACGTCCTGAGTCTGAGAGGCACTGAGGGTTGGCTTATCCATTGCTGGGAACAGGAACTCTTTGGTGCCTGACATTCCCACCCCACCACCCACTTTAACACAGACTAGGTCTGAAGCTTGGTTGGGAAACACTGGCCTGAGGAGCGGATCCTTTGGGAGAAGGAACTATCCCTCATCACCGCCCTTGGCCACTGCTCAGTCTCCTGCCTCTGTCTCCCAGTCTTCCACCTCACCCCCATCAATCTGCCTCCAGCCTCTAAAACCTAGATCTGATTCCCTCACTCCCTGACTTTAAATGGCTCACCCACAGGAGTTTGGAACTTATCCCATTGCCTGCCAGGGAGCCATGGAAGGCTCTGCAGCAAGGAAGTGACCCAGTCACCTTTGGTGATGCTTTGGTCTGCTGTATCCTGTGCAGAAATTTTCAGGGAAGTAGCCTCAACACTCTGTGAGGCTCTGGTCCCCAGCCCCCTTCAAACAGAGCCTGGTGCCTCTTCAAGCTGTTTCATATATTGACTTAGCTTCTGAATTTTTTTTAAGGGTTTGCTGCTAAGAAGAAAAGTAAGTGTTTGAAAAAACACTGATTACTAAAAGGCAGAAACATCCAAATTCCATCAGCTGAAGAATGGATAAACAGTGTGGTCTATCCATACAATGGAATATGAGTCAGCCATAAAAAGGAACAACATGCTACAATGTGGATGACTCTCTAAAACATGATGCTAAATGAAAGAAGACAGACACAAAAGGCCACACAGTGTATGAGTCCATATATAGGAAATGTCCAGAGCAAGTATATCTACAGAGACAGAAAACAGATTGGTGGTTGTCACAGACAGGGGCGGGGGGAAGAGGGGGGTGCGGAGTGGCTGCTGATGGGTGTGGGGTTTCTTTTGAGGATGATCAAAATGTTTCAAGACCACAGAAGTGCTTATTGCACAATACTGTAAATGGAATAGATGCTCCTGTATTGCTCACTTTAAAATAGTTAATTTTATGTAACATGAATTCTATCCCAATAAAAAAAGGAAAACACTGACTCAAGAGAATGAAGGGGTTGTACCCCCTTGGCAAGGCACTCACGGTGCCTCCCTTGCCAGGGTGGGTGCTCTGTGGCTCCTGGAGCACCCCAGCCCCTTTCCTCTGGGCCTTTGCAGAGGTCCCTCCTCCTGGTGAGACTGTCCTGCCCTGCTGCTTCCCTAGCCAAACCAGCCAGCCCTTGCAGCCCTCAGGACGCAGTGGAAGGAGCAGCTGTGCTGTGTTCACCTCTGTAGCCTAGTGCCCGGCACACACTGTGTGCCAGGAGGAGGCCTGGATGTGCCTGCGCCAGCCCCCCAGCTCTGGCGGCTGCTGCAGCCCCCACTGCCTCCCTGGAGCCCACAGTCCGTTACCCACGTGGGATCTTTCCAAGGCCAACACCATGCTTCTCCCGATTCAAATCCTGCAGGTGCTTCCCAAACCTCGTGGGACCAAGATTTAAATCTTTGCCATGGCCTCAGGACTTATGTGGTCTGCCCCACACCCCCACCCCGGCACCCAGACTCATACCACCCTCCCCCCACCTTCTGTGCTCTGCTTCATGGCCCTGGCTTTCTTGAAGCTTCTCTCAGGCCTCCCTCTCTCCAACCAGAGGATCCTGCGTCTTCTGGTCCCTCTACCAGAAACACCCTTCGCCCTCTCTTTCCTCTTAGCCGGGCTAACACCCTGCCATCCCTTCAGAGCACATCTGCTACTTCCAGGGAGCTTCTCCCACCCTTCCCCTGGCCGCATTCCCCCTTAAGGGTACACCTCGCTGCCCCTGTTACATTGCTGGGTTATTTGTTGTTTGCCCCATAGCTGCTGTGTCTGACTTGCTCAGTGCTGGATCCCTGCTCCCTGCACAGGCCTGAGAAACCACTCGGTATTTTGGAAGTGTTTCCTGAATAATCAATGACCATTCAGACCTCTAGGGTGAGATGCTTTCTCCCAAGATTATCCCAAGCCTGGTAGAGAACAGCCTGCCGTGGGTGCTGGGTCTGAAGCTGGCTGCCTCCCTCACTGTGGGCACAGGACACAGATGCAGTGGGTGGATGAGAAAGAGAGAGTGGGTGTGAGTTTTTCACAGTGAAGGTAATGCAGAAGCCCCTGGGGTGGGGGGATGTGAATGGATGCCCCATCTGCAGGCTCAGGTTTTGGGAGGATAGAGGAGCAGCAGGGAGAGGAGCAATGCTGGGGAGGAGCCAGCACTTGGGCTCCAAAAGTGGCGGACACTGTGCCTTTGCAGACGTCCCACCAGCCCCCTCCCACAGCCTGCTGGGGCCACTGCTGTCCTGATGCCTACCAGGGCTTTCAAGGTGGCCACAGTGGGGCGACCAGCTGGATTCTGTCCCTAAGACTGCTGCCTGGGCCCCTGAGGGTCCTGGTCTCCCTCCTAGAGCCAGACACCACCCTGGGCAGAGGCTTGGCATGTGGCTGATTCCCAGAGTCTCCAAGGTTAGGCCTGAGGGCTCCTCATTCTGGTTTCTTCTTCCGGGGTCAGGACCCAAACGTAAGGCCACAAAAAGAGGCCCAGCAGCTCCTGAGCAAACTCCCCCCTTCAGGAGTCAGGAAGAATTTTCTGAGGCATGTGAAGTGGGACCCCCACCCCAGAACTGGTAGCGGTCCACATGGCAGACATGAGATGAGCCAGACTACCCACTCCTGAGACTGAAGACCCAGCTGGATGGGAACCCCATCTTAGCAACCTCAGCTCTAGCACCCACCCCGACCTAGCACCACCCTGGTCCTTCTCCTGCTCCCTCTGATGTGCTCTGAAAGCAGGAAATCATAGAAAGCACAGGAGGATCCTTGGAGAAGCTAGCCCTCTCCCCAGTAACACGGGGCCTGGCTGCAGACATAATTAAAGCTAGAAGATGCAGGGCTCACCTGGCTTGATGTGTAACCATGGTCAGGGGCTGGTGCCTGTGGGTTAGGGGCAGACCTGCCATCCCCCGACTCTCGGGCCCAATGTCTACTTCTCAGATGCCCCCGTGTCCTGACTCATCCTTGCTGAGCCTGCCTCAGGTGCTGTCCCTGGTCTCAGTCAGTGGGTCATCCTGCCTTACCACGGTCGCCAGGCTGGGAATGTGTTTGACCGAATTCTCGACCTCCTCTTCGGTCACCTCCACCAGTGTGCAGTTCTCATCCTCCGATGGCAACGGCTCCGCCCCATGCCTTGTGACCCAGGGGTGCAGCTTCAAGGAATGACAGGAAGGGTGAGGGATGGTCACAGCTGGCTGACAGGGGCCAGAGAGTAACACTGAGGCCCTGGCAGCAAGCAGAGTCAGGGAGGGAATGTGAGTGGGGAGAAGCAGTGGCCTGATATCGGGCATGCTTCAGAGCCAGGCAGAGGGTAGGGGGTGAGTGAGATGGCAGAAAACGTGGAAAAGATGAGGCAGAGAATGGGAGGGAGACATGAGGCCAAGGCCGGACATGTGCCTGGCCAGATTCTCCACCTGGCTCTAGGTCTTGGCAGAAGTGACTGGACTCTGGCATCTGCCACTCATGGCTGCCCAACGATGGCCCATCATTCCTCAGCAACCTCTTTAATTCCCATAGGTTCAGCTCAGAACATGCAGCACCCTCCCCAGTCATACAAGAGGAGACAGAGGCTCAGGGAGGCAGTGTGGCTAGATGGACACAATCAGGAGAGGACCCAAGCAGGTGTCTGTCCCACAGTGGCCACCACTGGGTCCAAGCCTTTATCTATAACCTTTTGAGCTGTCCCCTCCTCAAATGCTAGCGAGCCAGGATCCTAGGAGTTCCCAAAGCAAACTCTAGATTTCTTAAAGGCCAGATGTAGTGTGTATGTGGCACTGGCAGGGGTGTCAGGACAGATGGGGGTCCCTCTTCTAACAGTGCCTTCTGCAACTGGGTGGAATTCAGCAGGCTGGGGTGGGAGTGGAGTCGGACTTCTCACTAACTTCCTCCTACCCTCATTGCAATTCCTCAAAGGGATGGGCAGAGCTAGTCCTAGGACTTCAGCAGCAAGAATGTGGACCACACTCTCATCTGGCCTGGTCTGGCCCAGGAAGGATGGCTGCCATTAGCCCAAGCCAACCAGAGACAGCATTAGCTGCCTGGCTGGCAGCAGATCCTACTTTGACAACCAAGTGAACACAAATCCCAAGTCTTGTCCCCACTTCCTCTGCCCCCACACCAGTCCCCAGGAGCCCCAGGGCTTGGGAGGGCAGCAGTGCTAAGGACTGTGCAGCGCCACAGATGGAGGGGTGTGGGGTCGGGCCAAGGGAGCGTTAAGCCAAACACCTCCAAGCAGAGGCAGGCCAAGCCCCCAGTGCTACCCCACAGCAGCAGCAGCCCCCAGGTACCTTGATCTCTGGCACCATAATCCTTGTCTCAGGGCTCTTATCCAGCATGCGGGTGATCAGATCCTTCAGGTCCTCAGCTACATCAGGCCTGGGGACAGGAGACACATCAGGGTGGGAAATAAACACCATGACCAAGGGCTCAGAGAGGGAGGTGGCGGACAGATGCTACTCACTGATCTGGGAATTCCAGGGCCTGACTCTTGATCTTACTGTGTAAGCACATGATTCGCTCATCCATGAACGGACACTGTGAAGAGGGTCAGGGACAGAGCAGCTGTCAATGGCTGACACACTGTCCTGCAAGTGCTTCCCTGCTCTGGCATTTAAGCCACAGGGGTTACAGAAGAGAAATAAATAGCCCAGTGACCTGGTTTACGGAGGAAGCAGTTCCCGTCCGCCAGAGTTTAATAAGGACCAGGAATATCCTTCTAGAAGGGCTACAGCCCTTCCCCAACTACACTGTGGCTTTCCTCTCTAACTGGGCTTTAATTTACCTACTTATTTAGAAGCAAACACTCTTCTTCACCCACCTGCCAAGTGAAGGATAATAATACTAAGAATACAAAAGAGGGAACACAAATCACAAAACAGATTTGTGAGAGCTTAGCCTGGGCCAGGCCCTGTACTGAGGTTTCTTCAGAGCAACATTTCATTGGCTGTTCCCTCTGCCTGGAATGTTCTACCCACCAACATATGCACAGCTTGTTTTTCCCTATCGTCCAGGTGTCTGATAAAAGCTCACTTTCTCAGGGAGGCCTTCCTGAGCTCCTGTCTCAAACAGACACCCCGCCCCATCACCATGTGATTTCTCATCATAGCCCCTATCTCTGATATTGTATTACACATATATTTGCTCATTGTTTAACTACTGCATCGGGACATCAGCTCCAGCAGAGAAGGGACTTTTGTCTGTCTTGCTCACTGCTGACTCCTCTGTGCCCAGGAACATCCCTGGCACAAAGTAGGGGCTCAATAAACTGTTGAATTAATGAATGCTTGAATTATTTCTGATCCTCTCAGAAGCCATAAGAATATTCCTCTTATTTTAGAGAAGCTCAGATCAGTGCTTACACCAATAGAGGGCCTAACCCAGGAGGAACTCAGGTATTATTCTGGAAAAAAGGAACCTTTATGCAGGGTGCTCATGAGGTTGGAAAAGGTCACAAAATGTGACCTGGTCCACTCTTATCCAAGGAAAATGATTTCATTAAGAGCAGTGACTTGAGATAGTCTGGACTGCACAGGTGTACCCATTTGACAGAATTCATTATATAGTACATTTAAGATCTGTATATTTCATCACATGTAAAGTTTACCCTAAAAGAAAAAACAGAGCCATGAACAAATAGTAAGCTCTATTTAATGACTACACTTGGAAGGAAGTATAAAGATGCCTTTACTCTGAAATGTATAAAAAAATTGAGACATGTTGAGGATTGACAGATGTGATAACGCAAGTACTGTAAAACAGTTACGGTGAAATCCAAGTGATGGCTACATGGGTGTTCACTGTACAGTTCTTCCAACTTTGCTATATGGCTGAAATTTTTCTAATCAAATGTTGGGGGGAGTGCAGATTATAAAATCCTTTACTTCCTCCTGGTACCAATTTCTTAAGCTTTCTTCAATAGGAGTATAAGCTCATGAAAAGGAAAAATCCACACTTTCATTACACAATCAATCTGAACTTCAAAGTTAAAAACAGAGCCCCTAAATATCAATAATATAAAAAATAACAACAAAGAAACAATAACAAGACAGACAAAATGGCACTCACTAAACCAAAATAATGCCAAATGGACTTTAACTTCCATTCCAATCCTATCCCTCCAACAACAGCTTTTAGGAACATTCTCCTGAGAAGAACATCAAAGCAGTACCGGGCTCAGGAGGAAAGAGTGCAGTGATTGATTACTGATGTCTTCCTCTGGTTTAAGAGTGGGGAGAGGTGGCACATTTGCTGTCTTTGCCCTAAATTCATCAACTATTTACAACCTCTGTTTACAGCCTCTATTTACAACTATTTATAGCCTCTGCCAATCCTTGTTTTAACATACCATTTTTTCACAGGTGTGACTATTATATACAGATATGTACATTTGGAAAAGCATCCTTTCCATACCCAGGCCTAACTGTGGAAATAAAATAATATAACTTTTCAATGAATAAATGCTGTCTCCCTGTAAGGGTAACTATTAATCTAAGGGGGCCACCTAGCAACACTCAGGAGACAGGACACCCCACCCTGTTACCTGGCCAAACACAAAGCAGTACAGTGTCACACCCATGGCCCAAACATCCAAGGCCTGTAAGAAAAAAAGAGAGCTACATGTGAGGGGACAAGGGGTAGGGAAAGTTGTCTACTGCAGTTGTAGGTCCAGCATCCAATCCTACAGCTTTCCTTTGGAGAACCACTTCTTCCATACTCAGTCCATGGATTAGGAATGGATCTAACCTGCCTCCTGGCCTCTGGGTAGGCACATGACCCAGGTCTAGCCAATGAGAGCACCACTTCCCCCAATCACAGTGATTGGTCCAAGGATGGGCACATGTCCCTTGTGGGGCCAATCAGAGCCAATCTAGGCACTCTTTGGACAAAAGATATCCTATCCATTGAGGTCTTACGCTGATGGGAAGTATCCTGGTGCCAACCCACCTGGGGAAAAGCCAATTCAGAAAACAGCTGAGAGATGGAGAGATGGATTCCTATCTGAATCCCTCTATCTAGCCAAGCCTAAAGCCGAATGTACCCCCTTCTCATTTACACAATCCAATGGAGCCTTTGTTTAAGCCAGTTTGAGTTGGATTTTTGCCACTTAAAACGGAATGGACCTTAACGTGGTAGAACTCAGCATCTCCGGTAGGACCCTACCTTCCCAGAGAAGATCTTCCGTGTCTCTGAGAGCGACTCAGGTGCCATGAAGGCAGGCGTTCCCACAGTGTTAGAGAGTAGTGCGTCGCTGCCCTTGAACTCATTGCTCACACCAAAGTCTGCGATCTTGATGTGCCCATCTTCTCCGACCAGCAAGTTGGAGGGTTTGATATCCCGATGTATGATCTTCTGGTAGTGTACTGGGATGGGAGAGAGAGGCCAGGAAAAGCATGTGAGGAGCTCCATGTGGCCCATATAGCCCAGATACAGACCCATATGGCCCATATAGCCCAGATACAGGCATAGCCCCCTATGTTCTCCCACAGCCCCAAGCCTGTCTCAGCCTTCCCCTCCCAAACCTGCTTGACACCCACAGCTCTGAAGATTAGACGAAAAGTGTGTCATTAAGAGAGTTCTTGGTCCTTGGTCCTCAAAAATGTGGAGAAAAACACCAACTGCCAATAACAATTATAACCTCCTTAAGAGTCTAAGCCAGGTGGACAGTGCATGCACAGTTTTTGTTGAGCTTGGCGCCCAGCTAAAAGCCTCAAGACTTGTGACAGTAAAACATATTTTCATTTACTAATGCCAATGCTCAACCTGTTCACCAGCCCAACAATGACTAGAGCAGGTGGATTTGAAGTATGAACCACAAAGCAGGATTTAGGGACTGAGCTAACTGTTCCTGCCTATCAGCCCATGGGAGAGGAGAGTCCTATGGCCTAGAAGATCCCACTGCTGCTGACAGGATTACATCAGTAACAGGAGCAGCAGCTCTGTTGAGCACCCAGTCTGGGGTCTTACTCTGTGTAAGTGATACCCATTTATCCCACTTAAATCTCACAATAATTTGATGTGGTAACATCAACATTTTTAACAACTGGAAGCAAAAAGGACACTTGCCAGTCAGAACTGCTCATGCCAGTCAGAACTATTGGCTGATTTCAGCCCCAGTGAGATACTTTATTCCCATTTTACAGATGAGGAAAACTAAGCCTCCAGGAGGTTAACAGGATCCCTGTCCCAAGGTTGTTAGGAATAAGGGACAATGCAAATGGAGCCCCTAAATGTCTGGCACACATAGAAAGTACTGGATAAATGGTCATTATCACTATTGCTCTTAATTTTTCTGTATGGCAGGAAGAAGGATTTCTGCTCACCAGTAGCATGGCCTCAGGAGGGCTCTCTGCAAATGTCTGTGATCCTGCATCTCAGACAATTCTGTTTCCTACCCACTTCCTTATACTCCAGGAGGGAAACAAGAAACTTTCTGCCTACCATCTACTACCTGGCAATGCTAACCATCCTCCCACCCCCCTGCCCCAGGTGAGAGTCCTCTTGCAGGTCCCACTTACAGTACTCAATGCCTTTGATCAGATCCTGGAAGTAGAAACGGGCCTGGTCTTCAGAGAGCGGTTTGAGAGTTGGCACTTCCATCACAGGCCTGAAAGGTGGACACATGCATGAAAAGCAAACCAGACACACAGCAGAGCCCAGCCCTGGCCCGCTCAGCTTTGCAGCTCAAGCAGCTTCAGGCATCACACCCAGCGGAAGTGGGGACACTCACCCTTGGTTGACCAGTTCAAAGACTGTAGGGAAAAGAAGGGGGTGAATTGTTACATTGGGAAATTGAAGATCCATCTTCCTCCCCATCCTCCCCACCTCCCTAGAAACACCAAGAAGCACAGAAACTAATACTGGGGCTGGGGAGAGGAAAAGCCCCCCAAACCAAAGCTGCTCAAGGTCCTGCTTTTCTAAGTTCCATCAGGAGGATGCAGGGTAGAGATTTATGCTGTCCCTGGGACCCCAGTCTGGCTGTTCTTCCAGTTCTCAAAATAGCTGAAGACTTTCTGCCAGAGCAAACAAAACAGGGAGACAGGAGACAGGTGGGGGCAGCCCATGAGCCTCTTTCGCCTCTCCATTCATGCCTTGGAAGTTCTAGGGCTATGACTGATGCTAAACTACATCCTCCTAGTCACACACACCCAGGTCCTGAGCCACCTCGTGCCAAAGAACAGGTCTAAGGGGACATGGCCCAAATGTCAATTTCCTTATGCACAAAGAACTAACCCTGGAGGTCTTGAGAACTGTACAAAAGTTTCAATTCAAGAAACAGCAAAAGCAACCCCTCCTACGTTCTTCCAGCTGCCAGGGTGTGTCAGGCTACAGACCAAGAATGGCTGAATAATATTATGCCAACTCCTCAATGCTCCGTGGTCACCTGGTCCTCAGCTTCTTTCCTGTGACTCAATCCAGACCAAGGCTTGGAGCTAGAGATGGGATGGAGAGTTCCTCACTGTCTCCAAGGCCAAGCCATCCCATTCCTCCTAAACAGGGCCCTTGTCCCACATTCACACACGACACACTAATGCCTCACACCACACCAAGTTCTTCCCAGCCCCATGTATGTATGGAAGCTCCCCAGTCACCAAGCACTAGAAAAAGTGTATTCAGGGAATGCACAGTGTTTTTGTTGGTGTCAGAGGGTTTTGCACTTTTAAAAACTGAGATGAAATTTTCATAATACAAAATTAACTATTTAAAAGTGTGTAACTCAGAGGCATTTAGTATTCACAAAATTGTGAATACTAAACTTTATGAATACTAAATCGGCCTCTACCTAGTTCTAGTCCCAACCCCTCCAACCTCACCTGCTGGCCTCGGCCATTTAAGTCACTCCCCATGGCCCTGCCCCCAGCCCCTTGCAGCTACTAATCTGCTTTCTCTTGTGGATTTGCCTATTCAGGACATCTCATATATATGGAATTATACAACACATGACATTCTGTGACTGGCTTTTTCACTTCTACAGGAAGGCTTTGAAGTTCTAAAATTTGAATGTGAACTGCACATTAGATGCTCTCAGGGAAGAGGAATTCATTTTTTCAGATATGATAATAGTGTTGCATTCATCTAAGAGAATATCCTATTTATGTGATGCACACTTGAGTATTTAAGGGCTGAAGTGTCAAGATGTCTGCTACTTCTGTATGGCTTAGCAAAAAAAAAAAATGCAGAAAACAGGTAGGTAGCTAGACTGATAAAGTAAATACAACAAAAATTTACTGTTCCATCTGGGTAGTAGGTATACAAGTATTCACTGTGCTATTCTTTCAACTTTTCTGTAGGCTTAACATTTCTCACAATAAAAACCTAAGGGGAAAAATGAAAAATATCTTGAGCAACAGCAGCATCTGGGAACTGAACCACAGCAACTACTTTAGGAAAACTGAGCTCTGAGCTCTATTTTCAAACCATATCCATTACATTGATCAACTACTCCTCACGCAGCAAAGGATCATCCCTGTGCTCATCCAGGAGACTTCTGGATTCCAGGCTGGGCCTAGTCATGCCGACTTCCCTCATCTACTTGATACCCCTCCTAGAATCTTGATACCCACTAAAAATGCACAGGCTCATCTGAATCCCCACCCAAGCCAGACATTACCAGGACACATGCACTGTTGATCTTGGGCCCGAGAGTTTGCTGTCCAGTTTTGAATTAGTCCTTCCCTTTCTTCCCTCATCAGTGCTTACACTGAAAGCTGACTGAGGGCTGCCCCATGTCCTCATCATTTAAAAAAGAGGTCTCTGAGGATGCCCTTGAATCCTCCCATTTCCATGTGCAGTGTCCAGACCTTCAAGAGCCCTCAGGTCTCCAAATGCCCCAACATGGCCTCCCAGACCATCCATCTCCATCCACACAGCCACATTTTTCTCAAACACATTAAGCTCTCACCAGCCTCAGGACCTTTGCAACTGCTATTGATTTTGCCTGGAATGCTGTTCCCCAGATGTAACAGAGCTGTGCCCTTGACATTCAGGTGCTGTATGTGACCCCCTCCATCTCTCCCTCTTACATCACCTTGTTTAACCTTCTTGAGGAGCTATCTGAAGTTATCTAGGTTTATTTAGTTGTGTCTTCCCTGACTAGAATGTCAGCTTCATCATCTTTATCCTAAAATGGCACCTAGCATATAGTATGTGCTCAATAAATATATGCAAGTGAATGAAAAGGGCATCCAGATAAAGTTCCCAGCAAGAACTCCCTTCCACCTCCTGCTTCAAACAGGGCTGCTGCTTTATGTGTGGCCCACTGTGGAGCCCAGCTGGAATGGGAAAGGGGAAGCTGCCCTTGGTGGGAGGGGCCAGTCCAGGAGGTGCTTTGAGAGGACCCTGGGGCCTGGGTGGCAGAAGGCAAGGGCTCTCTTACCCATGTACAGATGGTCCTCGTTGGGGTCATCCAGAACCTGTTGGCACAGACACATGGAACAGACCGGAGACGAGAAGCAGAGGAAGGAAGAGCAAGAAAAGTCGTGAGCAGGAGGCAGCATCCACATGACTGTGTTTGCCAGCGGGAGAGCTGCAGTCCACTGCTTTTCCTAGTAAGAATGACAGGCGCAGGAAAAACCCAGAGTGCGAGATCCAAATGGCCATCTGGAAAATATGCCCAGTCCTCAAGGGTCCAAAACACCCAGAAAGGAGGCTACAAAGGGAAAGGCAAATTCTTCACCAAGAAATGTCTCAGCTTGAGTAGGAATTCCCACTGTATCCTAGGCAACAACAGACTGATACTCAGGGTGAAAATTCAAATCCTGCCTGTGCTCTTTGACTCTTCTATGAAGGAAAGTAACTCCAATAACTTCCACACCAGCAGGAAATGATGTCTCCTTGCCTCAAAATGCCACAGCACTTCCTCTCTCCTCCTCTCATGGCCTTCTGCTTTCATTTTATCACTATTTGTATCTTCCTCCCTCTCTGCAAAGGGCATGCACAAGGCTGTATCCACTTCAGTTGCCTCCGTGGTGCCCTGTACAGGACAAGGCACATAGTAGGTGCTCAGGAAAGATCTGATGAATGAACAAACAGGCAGGCTGGCAGACAGTCTTGTTGGGTGAATAGGTCAGATGCCACAGGGCAGCGGGGAGAAGGCAGATCCTGCCAGGACCCAGAGCCACTCACTAACCAAGTGCCCTTAGGCTTCCTTTAAAATGGCCAAGTCAAGATCAGTGAGTTGAGATTGAGAAACTCGGTTTGACAGGTGGAGAGGGCCTGTGGCCACCATTTCTCTTCTTTGAGAAGAAACAAAGACTAGATCCTTGGCTAGACTGGTCCTCCTGCCTCTTCCCACATCTGACTTCCCCAGACACCCAAGATCCACAGGCTAAGAGCCCTGAAAAAGGGATACACCCAAGGCAGCAGCCCAGGGCAGCTACCCCAGAGCCCTATGCCCTGCCCGGCAGGTGGAAGTGAGACCTAGGGCCTGGCCCACCCAGAGTTCTGCTTCGGATGGCCCCAGGCAAGGCATGGCTGCCAACCTTCACATCTACCAAAGGCAGGGAGGTACCCCCCCCCCCAAATAGAGACCTCCAGCCCTTTGTACATGCTGTTCCTTCCCTTGAGATGCCCTTCCCTGTCTTCTCTATCCATGGAACAACCCAGGCCATCAACATTGCTGAGAAGTCTTCCTCGGCCCCTTAGACTGGGCTGGCTACTCCCATTCCTACTCCCACAGCACTTTGAACATGCATCCAATAAAGTACTTCGTCACACCCTGTTTCCAAGTCCTTGTCATCTAGACTAGAGGTGTTCCAAATATGACCTGGGGACTTCAAAGGATCCCCGGGATGCTTTCAGGGAGTCCACAGGGTCAAAACTATTTTCACTCTAAAACAAAGGCAATGTTTCTCCTTTCCACTCTTCTTGTCTAGTAATATATAAGAGTTTTCCAGAAACCACATGACATACGATGTCACAATAGGCTGAAAGCAGGAGCAGGTATGAGAATCCAGCTGCCTTCTTTTAAGCCAGACATAAACAACAACAAATTTGCAAAAATGCAAAACTATACTGCTATTTTTTTTTCAGAAATAGTTATCTGTCATAAAAATATGGTAAGATTACTGTTGTTTTTAAATGAATAAATCATTGTAAAATTTCTCAGTTTTAAATTCTAATGTGGTAAATACTAACAAATGTTAGTATTTGCAAATACTTTTAGGAGTCTTTAATAATTTTTAAGAACATACAAGAGTCCTGAGACCAAGTATGACAACGGCTGATCTAGATGAGCATGAGTTGACAAACTACAGTGTGCAAGCCAAATCTGGCCCTCTACCTGTTTTGTAAATAAAATGTTATCAGAACACAGCCATGCCCGTTTGTTTACATATGTATGGCTACTTTGTACTACAATTACACATACATGTAGTAGAAAGAGAACCAGCTCCAAAGAGACAAAAATGGGTGAAGGGCAAAAGCTTTAGCATCCTTCTGACCCTCAATTTCTTCATCTGTAAAATGGGACTAAAAAATAGTCTTAGGGAAGAGTGAGGATTATATGAAATAACAAGGGTGAAGGAGACTGGAACAACAGCTACTACTCCACCCTGCAGTAAGCAGACGGATGTGATGTAGATCTCCCTGGAAACTAGTGGTGTGGCACTTGGGTAATAACAGAACTGGGGCTGGATAACCACCATCCCTCCCCCTCCCTCCTCCATGTCCCTCCACCTCACCTCCACCAGCTTCACCACATTGGGGTGGTCCAGCTTCTTGAGGATGGCGATTTCCTGGTACACCTGCTCAATGGGGCCCCTGGGCTGGATGCAGCCCCCTGAAACTGGCCGGGTGCCCCGGGGTGGGGGACGACCTGAAGGAGACATGAACCATACCAGGGTCAGGGCAAAGAGACTTCCCCCTGAAGATGGCAGCTGCAGGTGGGACAATTGAAATGGGGGTTCTCAATGAGGCTGAAATGGCTGATGCCACCAGGAGGTTTATATAGCTTTCTCCTCATATGCGTCCTCTGCTGCTGAAAATCAGTGATATCAGAGATCTAGCCCCTTCCTCAGCCTACTGTTAAGCCCTTTCTTCCCATCCCATGTCTCAAGCCAAAGTAAATTGGGACTTTAGCAAGGTATGGAGAAAAGAGGTGTGGGGTCTGATGTGGCAATCTCAGTATCTCAGGGCAAGTCAATCACTTCCCCTCTCTGGAGATAAGTTTTTCCACTCCATAAAATAGACAAAAACATTTCCCTTATCTCTTTAACTCATGAATAGCAGAGATATAAAATAAAGTCAGCCATAAGAAAAGAATTAAGAGCCAATAAGAGAAAAATGTCAAAAGGGAGAGTCAATCAGCTTCAGTGACTGATAGTCAAAAGGTCACGATGATGGAAAGGCCCACAGTCAAAACACTTATGTCACACACTACATGTAAATAAGGATCTAAGTGTGATTAACAGAAACTAATGTAGACCTGTCATGCTTGGAAAAGTAAAAACAAAGGTGCAAGTGTCAGAAGTGGTATTTAAAGGGAGGGAAGACAAGCTCAAAGGAAAGGCACTTGATACACCTGCTGAAACAAGGAGGAAAGTGGCAACTGCAGTACCCACAGAGGAGCTAAACATCATGGTATCATTTCATTGCCTGGTTCAGGAAAGGGAGTTAAGAAGTCATTTAAGCTGTCCTCAGAGGAAGTCAGAAGTAAACATCAAAAATTAACAAGTCAATGGTTAGCTAGAGACAGGTAAGATTCCTCAAGGGAGGAACAACCTAAGACAGGCACAGTCGCAGGGGGGCCATCAGGTGAGAAACTGGGGATCAACAGAGGTGAGGCTTAGAACCTCACCCACCGTTTTGAGAGAAATCTTCTGCATCCGTGGATGTTTTGTTGCCCTTGTCTAGCTTGGATTAATACTTAGTCTATAGGCACAGACCTGATCATCCTCATTTGCCCTCTTACAGCACTAAATTTTGTTTTCTACCTTAATCTTGCATCTACCTACCACTTCAGCATTTTATTAATAATAATAATAATAATAATAAGGGAGAAATGTGGGATTCACATATAAATCAAGTATAAAAATCAAACGAATAATCATATCTGACTTGATTGTTTATAGTTCATGATGCATGATCAAAACTGAAAGTTTCTGTGATGACTGCCCTTGTACTGTTCACCATGTAAGAACTTATTCACTATGTAAGAACTTGTTCACCATGTAAGAACTTGTTCGTTATGCTTCAGAAGATTGGAGACTGACGAGAATTAGGCTTGGGGTAGATTAATGATTGTGCATTGAGCATTGAGTCCCTATACAGAATTTTATTGTTGTTAACAACCATTTGATCAATAAATATGAGAGATGCCCTCTCAAAAAAAAAAAAATAGGAATAGAATGGAAGAAAACCTACTTGAATGTAATTATACCAGATTCATCTGAGCTAACAATAAAAATCAAAACAAAAACTAGCAAAAAAAAAAAAACTGAAAGTTTCTGTGATATGACTGCCCTCGCACTGTTCACCATGTAAGAACTTATTCACTATGTAAGAACTTGTTCACCATGTAAGGACTTGTTTGTTATGCTTCAGAAGATTGGAGACTATTGAGAATTAGGCTTGGGGTTGATTAATGATTGTGCATTGAGTCCCCTATACAGAATTTTATTGTTGTTAACAACCATTTGATCAATAAATATGAGAGATGCCCTCTCAAAAAAAAAAAAATTAGCAAGTCAAGAAATAATGGTACAAAGATATTATCTGGCTCGGAGTTCAGATAAGCAGGATAAACCAGAGTCCTGGTGTTTGGATAGGATATATGTTTTTTCTTGTCTATTTTCTCTTTTTGGCCCAACCCTATATTTTAGCCAGCACTGCTCTCAGGGAGCTTATGTACAAGCAGCCTCTGATACAGATACACTCACCGACAGGTCTGTCATCTGACCACATGCAGTAATTACCAGCTCCTTAAAGAGCTAAAAGTGGGGGCTGCCTGTAGGAGAGGGAGGAGTACAGCAAGTTCTCCATTATAAACCCTCCTGTACTTTTATATTTCTTTGTAGATATAATTGAAATGTCTTACTGCACTTAAATTGTTTTAATTCATCATTCTCAAATTCAATAGTTTTTAGTACATTCACAAGGCTGTGCAACCATCACCACTATCTAATTCCAGAATATTTTCATGGCTTTCCCCAAAAAAAACTAGCACTATTGGCAGTCACACCCAACTCCCTCTTACCATCAGCCCCTAGAAATCACTTATCTATTCTCTTCTTTTCATATAAGTGGAATCATACAATAGGTGACCTTTTGTGTCTTCTTTCACTTAGCGTAATATTTTCAAGGTCATCTGTGTTGTAGCATGTGTCAGTGCTTCATTCTTTTTTATGGCTGGATAATACTCCACTGGATAGATAGACCACCTTTGGTATTCATCCACTGACATACATTTGGATTTTTTCCACTTTTTGACTATTATGAATAGTGCTGCTATGAATATTCACATATAAGCTTTTATGTGAACATGTGTTTTCAATTCTCTCAGGTATATATACCTAGGAGTAGAATTGCTGGGTCATATGGTAACGCCACATTTAACTTTTTGATGAACTGCCAAACTGTTTTCCTCTAGTGGATTTTTTGACTTGATATTTATATTACTTTATAAATATCTTTAAATGAAAATGAATATAAAAACCTCAGCAGGAGGCCCAGCTCTGTCTTTGGGGCATCTACCTACAGCACTCTCTGCAGGGGACACCATTCAATGGGACCATCTCTGTCTTGCCCCAGCCCCTGCACTTAAGAACAAAGGTCCTAGACAACCAAACTCACGTGGAAAGCCCGCCTGCCGGATCAGCTTCTTTTTGGACAGCACTTTCATTGCCTGTGGGAGAAAAGACCCCATGTCCCAGTTAAAATGGAGAGTGGGATGGAAGAAAAGTACCCTCCACTCACAGATCTGCCTAAGCTCTCAACACCATGGCAGCCTCAAGACAATGCAACAAGTGCCTCAACAGTGGACTGGGTCAAACAGCTATGGGTTGTGTGGAGGCTGGACTTTCAGGGTCTCTCTAGCCCTGAGGGTACTTCTGAGGCTCCAGGTCAGCTTTCCCAGCTGGGAGACCACAAACAAGCCTTGGAACTCACTAGCACTGAATCAAGACAAGAGTGAGCTGGAGTGATGGGCAAGGGAGGGGAATATGACCGGCTGTTTTACACATGGGGAAACTGAGGTTCCCCATGTTATGTCACTTGCCCAAGGACACACGGGGGCACATGGTTAAGCCATGATTTGAACCGACATTGAGCTCCAAAGCTGCAGGTACAAGGGCAATTTGTCTCACTACCACTGATGCTCAGAGCTATGGAGGATGTAGAAATGGCAGCCCAAAGTAAGGATATGAGATGTTTGCTGAAATTTATTCATTCATTCTTCCTGAGTCAGTTCACCTCCACATTTCTCCCCTTCCTTCCTAATGCACAAAATAAACATGACCTAAGAATAAAATGAGACAATAGCTCAGAACACCTTCCAGGAAACCAAGTACTTAAAAGGAGGCTTTCTCTTCAGACAAGGGTGAGGGCACGAAGGGGATGTGGATACTCACGTAGTAGGTATTGTCATTTTCATTGTAGGCCAACTTGACCACGCCATAGGAGCCCTGGATGAAGGAAGATGCCCATGACTACTATACAAAAGTTATGATCTACAAAATGAGGGCCCTAATACAGAGGTTGCAAATTGACAGGCTACTGGCCAAATCTGCCCTGCAATTGTATTTTGTTGGATCTGCAGTTTTTAGAAAGTTCCAGTTGGTTGACATTTAAAAACAAAAAGATCAGATATAAAAATCCAGGTTCTCAGCTTCTTTTGAAAAAATTGGAAGACCTAACTTTGCAAAAAAATGGAGCTATATCATTTCCATATGTTAACAGTTTTCCACAATCCTCACCATTCCCTACTGTCTTATACCTAGCATACTCTGCTCATTTATATTATTCACTTGCTCTCTATTGGCATTTGAGTTTTTTGACCCCTGCAATAATACTCCCCATTGGCTGAAAAGAAGCAAAAACAGATGTGAGAATACCTTAGTGAGGAAAAAACCAACACTGATGTTGCTGATGTAGGATTCCTTGGAAGCTTTCTAGGTTTTTGTAGAAACACATTAATATTATGGTGTGAAAACAAAACAAAATAAAATAAAACAAATGGACCATTAATGACGAGACCCTTTCCCCCAAGCTTTGCCTCCAAGGACACTTCTCCCATTCCCAGTTCCAGTAAGGGTTCTCTCCACGGTATCTGAGACATCCTTGGTAGATGTGGAAAACCAGCCTGACTTCTGGGATATTTACCTTTCCGATTTCATCCTTCAGTGTATACTGATTCAGCTGTACACAATCCTAGAAAATAAGTAAAACACACAAAATATGAATTGTCAAGTTTACAGCTAGATACATTTTTTACAAGTTAAACAAACACATGAACCATGACCCAAATCAAGAAGGAGAATATGCCCAGGTCCCCAGAGGCATCTCCCAGTCACTGGCCCCTCTCTAGAGTGACCACTTTCCTGACTTCTTACAGCACAGTTTTTGTACAGTGTAAAAACATTATCATAAAATATGTAGTCTTTAAATTGGGGATCAACAGAGGTGAGGCTTAGAACCTCACCCCCCCTGTTCTGAGAGAAATCTTCTGCATCCGTGGATGTTTTATTGCCCTTATCTAGCTTGGATTAACATTTAGTCTACAGGCACACACCTGATCATCTAAATTTGCTCTCTTACAGAACTAAACTATGTTTTCTACCTTTATCTTGCATCTACCTACCACTTCAGCATTTTATTTTAAAAAAAAAAAAATAATAATAATAATAATAATAAGGGAGAAATGTGGGATTCACATATAAATCAAGTATAAAAATCAAACAAATATTCATATTTGACCTGATTGTTTATAGTTCCAAATGTGTTATCAAAACTGAAAGTTTCTGTGATATGACTGCCCTTGTACTGTTCACCATGTAAGAACTTATTCACTATGTAAGAACTTGTTCACCATGTAAGAACTTATTCGTTATGCTTCAGAAGATTGGAGACTGATGAGAATTAGGCTTGGGGTGGATTAATGATTGTACATTGAGCACTGAGTCCCCTATACAGAATTTTATTGTTGTTAACCATTTGATCAATAAATATGAGAGATGCCCTCTCAAAAAAAAATATGTAGTCTTTATCAATTTCTTAAAGGTTCTTCCCACTTTTAAAAAGTTAATTTTTAATTAAACAAGTAATCCATAAAAAACTAATCCTATAAAAAACATAAAATGATAAAAGAGAAAATCTGAGTGACCTTGGGAAAAAGGTTTAATTGTTTCTAAAAGGTTTTTTGTACAAAAGTACAAAATAAAAAAGGAAACATGATAAATTGGATTTCAGCAAAATAAAACATTTGCTCTTTGAAACACTACTAAGAAAACAAAAGGCAAGCCACAGATTGAGAGAAATTATTTGTAACACACATATCAGACTCATATCCAGAATACATAAAGAACTCTTATAACTCACTAATAAGAAGACAATCCAATTAAAAAATGGGCAAAAGATCTGAAAAGACCTTCTCCAAAGAAGATACACAGATCAATAAGCACATGAAAAGAAGTCCAATATGATTAATCAGGGGGAAAAATAAATTAAAACCACACCCATTAGATTGGCTAAAATCAAAAAGTCTGACCAAACCAAGTGTTGTCAGAATGAAACTTCATACACTGCTGGTGGGAATTTTAAATGATGCAAGCTCTTTGGAAAACAGTTTGGCAGTTTCTTAAACACCTTCCATAGGACCCCATTCTATTTCTAGATGTTTACTCAAGAGAGATGAAAACCTGTGTCCATGCAAAGATTTGTATGCAAACGTTTACATCTTGATTTGTAATAGTCAAAAACAGAAACAACCTAAATGTCCATCAACCGGTAAGTGGATAAACAAACTACATGCAACACCATGGACAAATCTCAAAATCATCATGCTCTAAAACAAGCCAAGCTAAAAAATGGTACATACTAAATGAGTCCACTTATAAAAAAGTCTTGACCTTGCAAACTCATCTGTAATGATAAAAAGCAGCTCAGCAGTTGCCTGGGAAAGAGGAAGTGACAGGAAGGATGCTGGAAGCATCTATGATCTTGATTTGGGTGATGGTTTAACTGACCATATTGTACACTTGGAATATGTACAGTTTATTTTACTTCAATTATATCTCAATATAGTTAGGGGGAAAATGTTAGGTGATACAGAAGTAAAACTGGGAAAAGAAACATGATAGAAAACAACATTTCAAGTGTTAGAGATAAGCCCACCATTATTACCCTTGAAATCTCCTGCCACATTTCTAATCCTCTCCCCAAACCTTAATATCAGTTTGGTATATAAACTTTCAGGCCTTTTTTATGTAAATGCAAACATACATGCACCTGTTGAAAAAACAGAATATTGTTTTGGGATGGGGTTTGGAAAGGCAAAAAATGATGTCATGCCAAATCATTTCTCAGCTTCTACTTCTCACTCAATAATGTCACCAAACATAGTTTCACATTTTTCTGTGTGTCCCCATCTCCAATTGCGAAATTCTACCTAGCCCTCAAACTGTAGTTAAATGCCAGTCCCTTTAGAAAGCCATTCCTGATGTCCTGGCTTCTCCCAATTAAATTCATTCATTCCTTCAACAGATATTTTCAAGCTCCTACTATGTGCCAGGCACCATGCTAGGGGTCACAACGGTAGACAGGATTGTTCCTATGGAGCGTGCATTCTAGCTGTGGGAGACAGGCAATAAACAACAGACATCAGATGGTGATGAGTGCAGTGAAGGTAAGTCTACAGGGCAACAGAGAGAGGAGCTGCAGGCTGTTGAGAGATGGTGGTTTTAGAGGCTTTTCAAAGGAGGTGACATTTGAGTTAAGACTTGGACATCAGATGGAGATAGTCTTGCAGAGATTGCTAGGTTCCAAGCAGAGGGGACAGCAAGGTAAAGGCCTAATGAAGGGAAGAAGCATGGCTATTGGAGGGATGTGAAGAAGACAGGATGGATGGAGCTCTGTGAGTCGACTGCAGAAAGGCAGGAGAAGGGCAGACTCAAGAAGGCCTGTGAACCTGGTGGGATCTGAGTTCTCGCCTACCTCCCAGAAGTTGGTGGTCAGGAGCAAATGAGAAATGCACCACAGCACTGAGCACAGTGCCTGGTACAGGCAAACACGCAGGAGCACGAGCATGCTGTTGGCAGGGAGGCCTCTCTCTGCCCCACCAACCCCGTTTCAGAGCTCCGGGCACAAAGTCTGCCTGCCAGCACCTGCATCTTGGCCAGAGGCTCTCTGACCCCAGAGCTGCTCTGCTCCTGCTCAGGGCAGGTCACTAGTGTCTGCGGGAGTTGGTGGAAAAGGCCCAGCTCCCTCAGGCCCCCAAGTGGGATAACTCAGGCTGGTGTTCTGCACTGACAAACACGGTTCCCCAGAGAAGGAACCCTAGTTGACAGTCAGGTCCGCTTTGATGCCCTTCTCTTCCCACTGCTACCTGGGCTTCCCGGGTTCACCTCCTGAATCAACCCGTTGCCCTGGATTCCTTCTGGAGGAGCCCAACCTACCTGGGTGGCCGGTGGGGCTATGTGTCTCACGCACCTGCATACCAGTGATGGAGACGTGGTGGGACTCCACCGTGGGCCGCCGGGGCAGGCGCGGCGAGGACTGCGGGGAGCCCACGGGCGAGGCGGGCAGCGCTGGGCAGACGCAGCGCCCGTCCGCATCCAGCAGCGACCGCTCCTGCAGAGAGAGCTTGCGACTGCAGAGCTGGGGCCGGATCTGGGACCCGGAGGCAGTGAGAGAGACCTCTCGGCCTTCAGCCTCCAGGGGCCGGTCCCGGGCCACAGCACAGCCCGACTCACACTCAGTGACCACGATAAAGGACTCCATGCCCAGCCGGATGCTCAGGGACGAGAGGCCCTGCAGGGCCTCACAGGGCTTCTGGCCTTCACTGCTGCCGCCCCCTCCTCCCAGGTCATCCTGGGGGGCGCCCCGGTCGCTGCTGGGCTGGCTAGAGACACATGATGACATGGTGTGTGTGCCACCTCAACCAGCACGGACACGCGGGGTCACTCCCATCCGGCAGGGGCAACACCTGCAGAGAGAGGAGGGGTCAGCCCCAGCCTGTGGGCAGGACCAGGGATGTAGCCCTCTTCTACCAGTACCTCATTCCTGCCTCCAGTTGATACCCTAAAAAAAATCTGGCAAAACATGAGGTGATACAACCTCAGTCTATACAGAAGAGCATACTTCACATGCCCTTAATTTTTTTTCTTTAAATTTTTTTTTCATTCATTTATCAATGCTTACATTGATTTTTTTTGGTATCATTAATCTATAATTACATGAGCAACATTATGTTTACTAGACTCCCCCCATCACCAAGTCCCCCCCACATACCCCATTACAGTAACTGTCCATCAGCATAGTAAGATGCTATAGAATCACTACTTGTCTTCTCTGTGTTGTACAGCCCTCCCCGTGCCCTCCCCCCCACATTATTATACATGCTAATCATAATGCCCCCTTTCTTCCCCCCTCCACCTTATCCTTCCCTTCCCACCCATCCTCCCCAATCCCTTTCCCTTTGGTAACTGTTAGTCCATTCTTGGGTTCTGTGAGTCTGCTGCTGTTTTGTTCCTTCAGTTTTTTCTTTGTTCTTATACTCCATAGATGAGTGAAATCATTTGATACTTGTCTTTCTCTGCCTGGCTTATTTCACTGAGCATAATATGCTGTAGCTCCATCCACGTTGTTGCAAATGATAGGATTTGTTTTCTTCTTATGGCTGAATAATATTCCATTGTGTATATGTACCACATCTTCTTTATCCATTCATCTACTGATGGACACTTAGGTTGCTTCCATTTCCTGGCTATTGTAAATAGTGCTGCGATAAACATAGGAGTGCATATGTCTTTTTCAAACTGGGCTGCTGCATTCTTAGGGTAAATTCCACAGAGTGGAAATCCTGGGTCAAATCGTATTTCTATTTTGAGTTTTTTGAAGAACCTCCATACTGCTTTCCACAATGGTTGAACTAATTTACATTCCCACCAGCAGTGTAAGAGGGTTCCCCTTTCTTGACAACCTTGCCAATATTTGTTGTTGTTGGTCTTTTGAATGATGGCAATCCTTACTGGTGTGAGGTGATATCTCATTGTGGTTTTAATTTGCATTTCTCTGATGACCAGCGATGTGGAGAATCTTTTCATTTGTCTGTTAGCCATCTGAATTTCTTCTTTGGAGAACTGTCTGTTCAGCTCCTCTGCCCATTTTTTAATCGGATTATTTGCTTTTTTTTGGTTGAGGTGCATGAGCTCTTTATATATTTTGGATGTCAACCCTTTATTGGATCTGTCACTTATGAATATATTCTCCCATACAGTAGGATGCCTTTTTGTTCTACTGATGATATCCTTTGCTGTACAGAAGCTTTTCAGCTTGATAGAGTCCCACTTGTTCATTTTTGCTTTTGTTTCCCTTGCCCGGGGAGATATGTTCATGAAGAAGTTGCTAATGTTTATGTCCAAGAGACTTTTGCTTATGTTTTTTTCTAAGAGTTTTATGGTTTCATGACTTACATTCAGGTCTTTAATCCATTTTTAATTTACTTTTGTGTATGGGGTTAGACAATGATCCAGTTTCATTCTCTTACATGTAGCTGTCCAGTTTTGCCAACACCAGCTGTTGAAGAGGCTGTCATTTCCCCACTGTATGTCCATGGCTCCTTTATTGTATATTAATTGACCATATATGTTTGGGTTAATATCTGGACTCTCTATTCTGTTTCACTGATCTGTGGGTCTGTTCTTGTACCAGTACCAAATTGTCTTAATTACTGTGCACATGCCCTTATTTTAAAAGCCCCTCCCACACTTATAACAAGAATTCCAAATTCAAATACTTGGTAGTAACCAAGTAAGAAAAAACCCCAAAATAGAGCACTTTCACCCCTACAGAGATTGGCAGCTATTTCCTGCTCAAGCCAATTGTTGCTAAGCAGGGATTTGGGCCTGGTATTGCCTGGTTTTCCCATTTTGTTTTGTTTTGTTTTTTCCTTTCTTTTTCTAAGAGGAGCCCTAAACCCAGAATGTTAGGGGAGATCTCTTTTTTTCTTTTTAATACCAGTAATTATTTCAAATATTTTTAAGTCCTGGACAGGCCAAATGAAATGCTTCTCCATGGCAACCTTTGGGCTGCATCACTTCTCAAGGGCAATGATTCAGATAGCACTTTATAGTTTACAAAACATCTTCACACATCAGCATAATCCCAAGCAACCCAAGGTTGTTGGTGTCTCATACTCCTGTTCTGTACACAGGGAAACTGAGGCTTTAGAGAAGAAAAAGGGTTTGTCCAAGGTGTCCTCATGCAAATCCCAGGTGCACAGCAGTCCAGTATTTAAGCCTAGCCTCAGGCCAATGATTCTCCACTGAGGAGTCAGGGCTATAGGTCTCATCAAAGACAGGCACCCAGAAAGGGTGAGCCACAGCATTCTGTGTTGTCTGAGGATCCAGGCTCAACGTTTCTATTATCTAATGTTTGCCTGGTTCAGCCCTCAGCTGGTGCTTGCCAATGTAAGGCAAACATGAGGTCAAATAGCTTGATGGTTCCTCAAAAAATTTAACAGAATTATCATATGACCCAGCAATTTCGTTCTTAGGTTTATACCCAAATACACTATTCACAGTAGCCAAAGAGGGGTAAAAACCTACATGTCCATCAACAGATGAATGGATAAACAAAATGTAGTCTTGCTACACAATGGATTATGATTCAGCCATAAAAAGGAATGAAGTACTGTTACATGTTACAGTCTGGATGAACTTCAAATACATCATCCTAAATGAAGGGAAGCTAGGCCCAAAAGGTTACATATGTATGATTCCATTTATATGAAATTTCTAGAATAGGCAAATCCCTAGAGACAGAAAGTAGATTAGTATTGCCTAGGACTGGGGAGGTCATGGTGGGGAAAGGGGAGTGACTGCTAACGAGACAGGGTTTCCTTTGGGGGGATGGAAATGTTCTGGAACTAGTTAGAGGTGGTGGTTGCCCGACACTGTGAATGTACTAAATGCCACTAAAGTGTACATTTTTAAATGGTTATGTTATAGTAATTAAAAAAAGATTGACTCACTCTGCCTGTCAATTCCTTCTGTCTCTGTGATAGAATATTAACCTTTGGTTCATGTGTTTGACAAATTCTGTTAGACAAATGTCACAGGTAGCACTGGAATACACAGTAGATCTGCAGATAAGGATGGTGGTGACTCTATGCTGATCAACCATATCACAGAGGTGCTAGGAAAACAGCGGGTAGAGAGATTTTATGAATGAATAAAATATCTTTTGGTAACACTGGGTGGCAGTGAGGGGACAGAGAGGAAGGTGTAGATGGGAGCAGAAAGCCAGTGGCCCCTGAGGAACTGGATGAGGGACAGAGAAATGCCACTTACCCTCTTGGGACAGTTTTGCAAGAAGTATTTATGGAACAGCTTCTATGTCATGCAATCTGGACAGTGATGTTGACAGGTGGGGTCCCTGCTCTTGGAGCAGGGAAAGACCAAAGGGAAGGCATTAAGGAAATAAGGAGTGTCCCAGCTCAGACATGAGCACAGTCGACAAACAGAGTTCATGGTAAAGGATGACAAAGAAGCCAATCATGTGACAAGATGTTCAAACTCAGTTATAGTAAGAGAAGTGCAAATACAGAGTATAATGAAATGGTGTGGTAGGTGGTCACAAAGCTAAACAGAGAATTACCATATGACCCAGCAATCCCTCTCCTTGGAATAAACCCAAAGAAATTGAAAGCAGAGATTCAAACAGATAACATATACACCTGTGTTTATAGAAGCATTATTCATAATAGCAAAAAAGTGGAAACAACCCAAGTGTCCATCAACTGAGGAATGGGTGAACAGAATGTGGTCTATCATGCAATGGATTGCTTGGCCTTAGAAAGGAGTAAGGTTCTGATATGTACTACAACATGGAAAAACCCTGGAAACATGCTAAGTGAAAAAGGCAGATATTAATAGACAAATGCCACATGATTTCACTTATATGAGGTGTCTAGAATAGGAAAATTCACAGAGACAGACAGTAGAAGAAGGGTTACCAGGGTGTGTGGGGGAAAGGGAACAGGGAGTCATTGCTTAAGGGGTACAGAGTTTCTGTTTGGGGTGACAAAAAAGTTCTGGAAATAGACAGTGGTGATGGTTGCACAACATTGTGAGAACATAATTAGTTCCACTAAATTATACATCTAAAATTGCTGAAATGGTAAGTTTTATGTTATGCATATTTTACCAAAATTAAGGAAATAATAATAATAATCTAAAATGAAGTATCACCTTTTTTAGCTCTCAGATTGGCAAAGACAAAATAATGAAATAATAGCACTATTTTGGTGACACTATGCAGAGTATGAATTGGTACTATCTTTACAAGGGGAAATTCTCTAATACCTAACAAAATTCTAAATTCAAAACCCTTTAACTTAACAATTCTGCACCTGAGTATTTATCCTTTGGACAACCTCACACATGTAAAAATTGATTTACGGCACAAGATTATTTTGGTAGTATGGTTTGAAATGACCATCCACAGAGGACTGAGTAAGTAAAATGAGGTACATGTATCCCAAGAGAAAACCATGCATTTATTTTAAAAGCAGTTGCTCCAAACATCTTAATGAGAATTAGCTCCCAGACACATGGAAAAAACCAAAGTGTTTGAAAACTGCTGTTGGAGTAGGGGAAAAAAGGCCATACATGCATACATAATTGCATATGTATAGCATATTTCTAGAAAGGTACACAAGAAATTGGTTAACAGTGGCCTCCAGAGAAAACAATTGGTTTGAACAAGTGGGGCAACAGGATGGGAGGGACTTACTTTTCATCATATTTTCTTTCACTTTTGTACCATGTGCAAACAATAACTATTCAGACATGAATTTTTAAAAGAAAAAAGGTAACAGTAACCATGAGAAGAGTCAGGATGTGATGGCCTGGACGGCTACGTATGGGGAGAGACCAGTTAGTCCATCTCCTATTTCTCAGTCATGCCCTAACTGTATCTGAGAAAATTGTTAACTGTATTCCTGCCTATGGATTCCTTCCCTATCAGTGAAAGAATATAACCCAAGTTCATGTTTTCTGTGGCCTCAGCTGCTGTTACTTTACATTTTCCTTTTATGATCCTTGTCTCTCAGGAGGGGAAAAGCAGGGCCCCTGAAGCACAACTGCTTGGGCTGGCCAAGGATGAGAACCTTAACCTCTCTCAGCCTCAGTTTCCTTTTCTGTAAAATGGGTGCTCACCCAATAGTCATGAGGATTAAATGAGCTACGCATCAATATCATGTCTTGTACATGTGCTCAAAAAGCTATTCTTTTACAAATACCTACTGAATGCCTACAACCTGCTAGGCTGCGTTCCAGAATATTCCTACGAAGTACTGATGTCCAAGCCAGTCATCCTGCTCTTGTGTGGGCGCCACAGCCCTGACCATGTGGGCCTGCCTCCTTCAGGAGAGGCAAGCAGCTCCAGCAGCACCCCTTCCTCCCAGTGCCACCTCTGACAGGACTGCAGTGTTCCTGAAAAGAAAACTAGTCTGGCAGCATCCAAGAAAGTAATGGAGAATTTTTTTTCTTGCCAACAGAAAAACAATTGCTTATCGATCTCTTCAGGCCAAGGACACCAAGCCATCCACCCCCGGCAAAGCTGCTTTTAATACATCTCCTTGACAGGCTGGCGTCTGGCCAGGGCCTTGGATCTGGAGCAGTCTGGAGAGGAGGCCTCCGTGCTGGAGCAGGTGTGCCTGGGTTCCAGGAAAGAACCCCACCTCAGTGCCTCAAGGCCACCAGGAGGCTGCTGGTCTGCAGTGCACATGGCAGCCAAGGACTCAGCCACTCAGCCTGAGGAGGATCTTCTACTATTGACCCCTACTGAGTCCAGGTCAGTGTTCTGACCAGTTTGGGGGTCACAGACCCTACAAGGTCAGATGAAATAAGGATCTGATGAAATCTTTCAACACTTGCCCCAGGAGAAAAAAAAATCATAAAAAAGACAAAGGTTTCCATAATAACAGCAATAGAGAACACCAACTGAGTACTTATCTCAGCGTGGCTAACTGCTCTGCCTGGGTCCTATAATTCTCACAACCCTCTGCAAGGGGAGGGAATGCTAAGCATTTGATTTCGGGGGGAGGGGTGGAGCTAGAGAAAGAGGACCTTTTTGCAAAGCTGTTTGGGTTTGACAAAATGCCAAAGCCCTGCCCCTGAGCCTCAGGGGCCAACCCCAAGTACTTGTCCCACACCCAAGGCCTCCCCTACCACCTGGGGCCGGCAGCCCTGCATCCCCCTCCCCTCTCACAGGGCAGCTCAACAGGAGCAGCCAGATCCTTCCTGGAGCAGATGGACACAGGCTAAGGGCCAGGATGGAAGGAAGCTCCTTCCTCTGCCAGGAAGTCAAGTGTCACTGGCCTCTAGGAAATGCATTCTGTCTCCTGGGCGCCACTCCCAACCTGTGCCTGCTCACTAAATGCAGAGAGCGAGGCTGCAACAGCAAGTAGCCCAAGCTGAGACATGCCGGACACAACACACCCTGTGCAGGGTCCCCTGAGGTCCTGGGCACCATGGGATAACAAAGGGGCCCAAAATAGCTGTGAGGGTTCTGCCAAGGCCAGGGACGATGTTCTTCCTGGCTTGGCCAGCCACATCCTCTCTCACATGGGGAAACCAAGCCCCAAAGAGGTCCTAAAGGAAATTCACCCATTTGTTCTTTCAACAAGTGATTACTGAGGGCCTACTATGTGCCAGATAAGCAAAACAGCTTTCTTAGAAGTAGGCCCCCAAGTCACTGCTGTAAGCACAAACTGGGGAGAAAACCATGCTGAGATAAAAGAGAACAGAGGCACCCATTTTAGATCAGAATGGGGGGCGGCAGTTAAGGAAGGCCTTGAGTGGGGACATTATATTTAGGCTGAGACCTACAGGGTGAGTATGCTGAGGGGCAATAACTTGTTCCAGGAAGAAATAGCTTCTGAGAAGACTCCAGGCAGGGAAAAGGTATGAGTGGAGGGAACAGGAAGAAAGCCTCTGGGACTGGCCCCATGCTTGTAAACAAGAGGCTTGGGGCCTGATGACAGGAAGTGACGACAGAAGGGGTGGCTCAGGGCAAAACCACAAAGGCTCCCCTACTTGAAGCCTGTTATGGGTTGAACTGTGCCCCCGCCAAAAAAGATGTTGGAACCCTAACCCCAAGACCTCAGAACATTACCTGACTTGGAGCTGGGGCCTTTACAGGAGTAACCAAGCTAAAATGCAGCCATTAGAGTGGGTCCTAATCCAACAGAATTGGTGTCCTTATGAAAAATGGGAAACTTAGGCACAGAGACAGACTCACACACATGGAGACTGCCATGAGAACACAAAGGCAGAGAGCAGGGTGCTGCACACACAGGCAAGCAAGGCCATGGACGGCCAGCAGCCTCCAGAAGCTGGAAGGGAGGCCTGGACAGGACCTCCCTCAGGAGTCACCCCTGCTGACACCTTGATCTCAGACTTCTGGCCTCCAGAACTAAGACAACACATTCCTGTTGTTTAAGCCCCCATAGTGTGGTACTCTGTCACAGCAGCCTTAGCACATTCACACAGGTCCCCACCTAGCCAGAGAAGCTGGCTAACTCAGCGGCCCCAGATTCAGAGGTGTTTCCCAGTGTTTAAGCGGAAACCTGGGAGGCTCGGCTGTGCCAGCCAGTGCAGTGCTGTTGTATGATGCCAACTGGAATATTCTAGATTCGGGGCATTGGCCCCACCAGTCTTACCAGATTTGGTGACACCAACTATCACAACTGTCTCTCCTTGAACACTCTTTCGTTTGGAGGCAATGAAACTGCGTCTCCAGGGATAAAGGTCCTCCCTCGGCAGAGAGCAAGAGGGATAGTGCTGACTTTAGAGTGCACAGACCCTGTCCCCATCACAGTCCCTAAGGGTAAAAAGGTAGCAAATGGCAACTCTCAGGTGACATCTGGCCACTGACATATTTTGCTTGGCCTACACTATGTTTAAAACTATTTGAATGAGATACCAACATTGCAGAGTTGGGAGATCTCAGATAAAAATAAAAATTTCCAGAGTCTCTTGAAGAACTGGACACTCCAATAGCACTGGGCCTGTATTCTCTCCCAGCAACAACTCACTGCAGCTCAGGACAGGAGATATACTCTCCAGCATGCCACAGTCTTCACTGCTCCCCCTTGCCTCTCCAGTGCCAAGGATGGGCTGAGTACAACCTTACATGCCCTCCCCTTTTCCCACAATTCATGACCCATCTCACCCCTACATGGCCTGTTTTGACATGCAACAGATGTAGTGCTAAAAAAGGCACACATTGTCATCACAGAAATGCAAATTAAAACCACAATGAGATATCACATCACACCGATTAGGATGGCCATCATCTAAAAGACAAACAACAACAAATGTTGGTCCCTGACCAACGGGAAAGGGACTGGGGAGGATGGGTAGGAAGGGAGGGATAAGGGGGAAAAGGGGCATTACAATTAGCACACATAATGTAGGGGGGGGTCATGGGGAAGGCAGCACAACACAGAGGAGACAAGTAGTGATTCTACAGCATCTTACTACACTGACGGACAGTGACTATAATGGGGTATGTGGGGGGGACTTAATAATAGGGGGAGTCTTGTAACCATAATGTTATTCAAGTAATTGTATATTAACGATACCAAAATTTTTAAAAATGTTACAAATTATTAAAAAAAAAAAAAGGCACACATTGGTGGTCACCTGCTCCAACCATTTCATTTCACCAATGATGAAATGAAGGCCCAGAAAGATTTACTGATTTTCCCAGTTACACAGTGGTTCCAGGCAGAACTAAAACTGGTCTGAGTGTTTTAGGAAGGAGCTAAAAATTACAGGTGCAGCCTTTCATTGCCCACCTTGTGTCCTGAATAAAGTCTAGGCTGGGCCAAAAATCTCTAAAAAAGGGAAGCATATAGCCTATTCCTCCACCTTCCTGAGACCTCAACCTGTGTGAGAGACAAAGTGTGAAAGCCCAGTGTCTTGCAGTACTTAGAAGAGAAACAGATAGGATTTGGGCACAGATGTATCACTTTGACTTACCTTATAAGAGCCATGGCTTTGCCTTTTTTGTTTAATACTGAATTCCAGGACCTAGAACTTTCTAGAATGCTGCTGCATTCAATAAATATTGGCTCTTTATTTCATTCATCCCAAGGCCTCTCAGGAGGTCAGAATCTATTAGCTGGCCTAGAATCTATGTTTCTTTAGTCTAATAACAACAGCCTGATTTATGTCTGGGACCCATCCTTCCTTGTGAATGGTGACTCAATGGAGCTGCCTGCACCATCAGCTTCAGGGGTTCCTAACCACTCAAGCCTGGTCAACTGGGCATCAATTGTGTTTGTCAAGTGATTGATTTAAGAGTAGATGTGTGATCCAAATCAGTTTACCAAGTCTTATTCTAGGATTTTGTGGAAGTATTACGAAGAAAGTATGTTTTTTTCTGTGAAACTTAGAGCAATGAGGATGTACTTCTAGAGTTTTCAGGGACTAGGGAGAATCTTGACTTAAAATGAAGTTGACAGAGAGAGAAGAAAGGCAACAGATGGAGAAGAACTGAGGTTGTAGTAGTATTTGGGTATCTGGATCTAGCCATGCCTGAAGCTCAATACTCTAGGAGTTTTTAATTACATGAGACAATAAATCCCCAGTTTTGCTTAAGTTAGTTTGTGATTGGTTTTCTGTCACTTATAAACAAGGGTCTTGACTTAGAGATGACACAAGGCTGGTTGACAGAAAAGCTTCTCTACTAAGCTCCCTTCCACATTAGTTCCCTACACCTTAAACCTCAAAACCAAGTCAAACTGCCAGGCAGCTGACAGTCTCCTGTCAACCGGGGCAGCCTTCACCTTGACAGTAGGGAAGAAACCAGAACTTCCAATAGTTTGGGTGGGTTTTTTGTTTGTTTGTTTTTGTTTTTGTTTTTGTTTTTGGATAAAAATCAAGGATGGAATAGGGAAGGGCTGATGAACAGGACAGAGTGAAGGGAAGAAATCACTAGCACTTTCAACACAAGAATCGCACCATTGCAGCAGCAGCCATGGTAGCTGTAGATGCAGTAATAGTCATAGCTAGCATTCTTTAGTCCTTGCCAAGTGCCAGACAATATTCTTTGCACATATTATCTCATTTAACTGTCACAACAAGTTTATGCATCAGGTACTGTTTTCATATGTTCATTCCACTGGTGAGAAAACCGAGGCACAGAGAGTCTGAGTGACTTGCCCACAATCACACTGTGCTTTGGGAGAGGCACAGGTATGAAATCAAAGGCTTGCAGAGAGGTGTGACACGGTGATGAGGCACACATTCCTTCCCCTTAGCCATGTGACCTTGGGGACAATACCTACCTCACCTCCTCACCTACAGGCCCCTGCATACAGTAAGTGCTCCCTAAACAGAAGCTTTTGCCAAGAAAGCACTTTAGTGGCTATCAAGTTCAAGCCCCTCAATTGACTTTAATTTATATTCAAACAAAAACTGTTTATCTCTAATCCCACCATGCTAAATTAAATCTTCCCCTCTAACTTGTTCCTATGCATCACTTTTCATGAAAAACAGTGTGCACAGAATTTCACATACTGGCTTATTTGTGTCATGAACTTGTATACACTCTCACACAGTTTTCATAATCAGCACACCGAGCCCAGGGAGGTGAGATGGCCTCTCCAAGGCAGCCCAGCAGCTTTGAGGCTAGGCCAGGGCAAGAACCAGGGGTCCTGACCCCTGCAGCCACAGGTCCCCTGTGGCCCTGGACACTCACAGAGCAAGAAGCTCAACTGTCTTAAGAGTTCCTAGGCAACTGTCTTTTGGCCAAAAGTGAGGTGTCACAAAGACAGCCGCCCCAATCATGCAGCCCGGTATCGAAAGCCAGGTGTGCACTGGTGGCCCAACCCTGAAGAGATGTGTGAATGTGGGTGGGTATGGAGTGGGTGCTGGGGGAGTGCAGGGGGCTTGGAACAGAGAGTTAGGAACCAACTTCTTTCCTCTTCTCCCACTGAATACCTCCCAGTCTGTCACTGAACTGAAGGAAGAGACAGAGAAACAACAGGAATTTCAGTTTGTAATGAAAAGACAAGGACTTTGACTTCAACATACTGCAGCTTGGCAAATCAGAGATAGAGGAGGCCACCTCAGAATCCACAGGCATCCATGCCTAGCCCACCCACAGCCTTCCTCTGTCCCTCTTGCCTGCCTTTGGAGGTGATGCTAAATCCAGCTCCCTGCCCCCAGCCTCCGGCAGAAAGCAACCCAAGCCAGGGGCATAGAGGGGCTGGCAGCCACCTCTTCAGATCCAACCCTGTTCCCTACACCTGGACCCAGAAGGCAGGACTGTTTGGGATGAATATAAAATCTCTTCTTACCAGAGGCCTCAAACACAAAATCCCAATGCACCATTAAAAACCCATAAGGGACGAGCCCTCCTCTCCACACCCTGCACCCCACCCAAACCACTGGTTCCCCATTTAAACTTCTCCAACAGAGGCTTATCTCAGGCACCAACCCCTCCCCCGCCCACTCACTCTCTACCTCCTACCCAAGCATATGGGCAAAGGGGCAAGACCCTAACATTTCCTTAAAGACTATCCTGCTCTCCTCTTCAGGCTGGAATGAGTATTTTATCTCTGCAACTGCCATCCCTCATGGCTATTTACAGAAGCCAATGGGATAAAAAGAGACAACATAAAAATAGTTACTCAGCAGCTTTTGGATGGGGTGGGAGTAGGGGTAAAACAGACTCTTGAAATTTTCTTCCTTTCCTTTTCAAAAGGGACAAATGCTGTAACTGTTTATCTCTTCCAAAGTGCTCCCCAGTACTTCACAGGCCACTCACCTGGGAGCTCCTTGGAGACAGGGACCAAGTCTCAGCATTCCTCAGTTCCCAGAGCAGGGTCTGTCACCCCCCGAAAAAAGTGTGGGTTCAGTGAAAGATCCTCAGACTTCCAGATCCAGCACTAAGTAACACACAGCGCCCTGCTCTGCTCTATCTCCATCACCTCCTGGGCCTCCTTCCAGCCTTCTAGAAACACAAGCCAATCAAAAAAACAAAACAAAACTTTGGCTTTTCTTTAGGCCTAAAATGTTTCATAATTGAAGAAAAAAATCTCAGCAGCACCACTACAAACACGATGGAAACTGAAAACAGTGGCATCTAAAATAATCTCTTCCCCATTTTGGTCACTGACACCCTCCAGCAGGGAATGTTGGAGCCAAGGTCTTCCAGAAGCAATCTACCACCACTCACCTCCTTTTAAATATGCCCTTTTTTTGGTTTTGTTGAGGAAAGGATCCAATCAGAGAAGAAAGAAAAAGTAATCATTTGAACTCTTATTTTTCAGAGAACAAAACCATTCAGAAATCATCCTATGCCATAACCTCCTAGAGAATGTGGATTCCACTCCATGAGAAAAAGGGCATCATTTGTCAGCAGGAGAAAGCCAAGGGAGACAGAAGAGCTCAGGATTAGAAGGTAGGTCAGGAAACTATGCAGACCAGGGGACCTAAGCCTTGATGTTCTCATCTGTAAAATGGAGCCACCACAGCTGCTCTACAGGGCTGTAGAGTTGATCTTCTTTGTGAGAGTGCCCAGCACACAGCCTGGCTTATAGTTAATGCTCCAAAAGGCCCGTTCTCTCCCTTCCTCTCTGCGCTCCATCTTCCCCACATGGGGGACACAGGGGTTAAGGGGCTATTTTTTTCTGAGCTTCCTTCCAGGCCAGTTTTCAAGCTGCTTGATATCTATGTCCCTGGCAGGCATTCCCGGCAAGGCTGTCAAGAGACTGTGCTGACTCCATGCCTGGCCATGGGGTAAGGGTGCAAGCTGTCTGGCTTTGTCTACTTTGTGGGTTAACCTACCTGGAAAAAGTCTCACAACATGTATAACAATAAAATCATACAGGGACCTACATTTAACAAATCATCATGACTGAAAAGAATGGAACTGAATGAAATCCATACTCTTCCTGAAAATCGTGCAGAGTGACCCTAGAGACGATTGGAGCTAGATTCTTGTGGAGGAGCTGATGGGGATGAAATTAAGCAAGTCCTTGTTCCTGGAAGCAGGTCCCAAATTTATTTCAAAGAGCCTTCCTTTCCTCACCCTCTCCAGCAAATGGAGTGACAAAACAATTTCTAATGCCCATAGGGTTATTAATTGGGGACTGCAGGTGCACTGCAGGTGCACAGGAATGAACAAAGTGGCCTTATGAAGCCCTTATGGTGAAAATAACCCAAATGTCCACCAACAGATGAATGGATAAACAATATGTGGCCCATCCATACAAGGGAATATTACTCAGCCATAGAAAGGAAGCACTGGGATAATCTACAACATGGATGAACTTCGAAAATACATGTTCAATGCAAGCAGCAAGACACAAAAGGTCACATATCATTAACAAGTCAGTAAGGTAGCAGCATAGCCTGAAAGAAGAAAAGTCCAAAAGGGAAATGTAATTTTCTCAAATTCCAGGAAAGGCACAGAAGTGAGGGTGAAGACCAGTGCAATGTCATGGAGACAGGCCTGCCTGAACCCCACATCTGGGTTCTCTACCCCAAAGGGGAGGAGCTATTGGGAAAGCAAAACATTCTGCAAAAAATAGCAATACAAGGCCCTCTGACCCAAAGGAAAACCTGAAATAGCATTTGCTCCAAATCTCCAGGACCGGGAAAAGAAATGGGAACCATATGCTTCCCACAGCTACCAAAAGAAGGCATGCCAGGAAGGTCCTAAGTGACCCTGAGCAAGTTACTTAGCCTCTTGCAACACTTCCATAAAATGGGTTCATGGTGGGGTAAGGAAGACTCTGTGGCCCACGTTAAAATCTGAGCCAAAGTGCCTTGAAAACAGGCTTGGTCTGCCCCACCAGCCCATCTATCCCTTCCTCTACCAGTGCATCTTGGATCCAGGTTAAGGTTCTCATGAGGGAACTCCAAGTTACTACAGAAAGATTCCCTTGTTAGGTCATCCTGTCCTATCCCCCTCGCCTCCTGCTCCCATCTAATTTCCACTGTTTTTAGTCCATCCTTCAAGGCTCAACATAAATGACACCTCCTTCAGGCACCTCCTGGCGTCACACCAGCCAGAAGGGATTTCTCCCGAATCTCCACTGCCACCTGCTTCTTCATTACCACCAAACATTTCACCTGGTATTTCTCAACAGAGCTGTCCTAGCATTTAAGGCAGGGCAGTTCTTCGTGATTGCCATACATCTGGCCTGCCTGCAGGATATTTGGCATGCGTGGCTCCTGCCCACCAAAATCAGGAGTGCTCAACATTTTGACAACCAAGTTGCCCCCACACTTTCCCAAATGCTCACCAGGGAAGTGGAACCATCCCTGATAAAAGCTGCATAGTCATTAGTGACTACATTTGGCTACCCACTGACAACCTGGGAGCAAAGACAAGCCAACTCAATCAGTATCCCCCCCATGCCTGCTTAGATCTGTATCCTCATAGGCTGGTTTAATAAACAATTTTGGGCTCCTGTAGAAAATGAAGTCAGCCTTGTAAGGGTGAAGTCACAGGCTCTGACATGCCTGGATAGGCTTGTGACCCTGGGCAAGTTACTTAACCTCTCTGAGCCCCTCTATAAAATGGGGCCAACTCCCAGCAACATTGCAGGATTGCTTTTAGCCTCAGTCTCTTCATCTCTACAGTGGGGACAAAAATCTATGCCTCATAAGATTTTAGTAGGCATTAAATGAGATGATGCACACAACATATAGCTCGGTATTTAGGGGCTCATCAAATGATAGCTATTACTTTCTATTACAAAAATATGTTATATGCTCTATGAATATCTGCTTTCTATATAGGAAGGGTTTATTATCTATGATCTGCGATCTGGAAGGCCTGGGGCTCACCGTGAAGCTACACTTGCATAGTATACACAGTTTATTCTTAAATTGCATGTTTTTGTGGGGTGTTTTAGGAAACAGGGGGCTAACTACCCCCAAAGTCCTGCCCCTGCTGCTGCCCCTGTCTCCCCCGAGGAACAATAGAGCCTAAGGGGACACAGAGCTATCCTCTCTCCCCTGAAGGCAGAGCTAGGGAAGAGGGAATGGCAAATGACAACTCAGCTCCAGGACACATGAAGTTTCTATCCCTAGGACTGTGAGGACTGTAAAAGTTGCCTCCAAGGTGATCGACACTGAATGTCCCTTCCCAGGCCAGCCAGCTCCTCATCTTGCTGAAGGCACTGAGTTCCCCGCCCTGCAAACGCCATCCCTCTGCCCCAACCTTCAGAGGGACACAGGAGGGGCTGAGGTGCAACCTCCTCAGCGCCAAGTGAGAGCATCAGGGTGGCTAGCAGAACTGTGAAAACACCCGCTTCACAAACTGGGCAGTGCGGAGGGTGGGGAAGGCCAGGAAAAGCTCGAGGCTGGAACTGGTGGCACCTCAGGCACCAGTCCCAATGGAGAGCGGGGCTGGGCCCAGAATTCCCGCGTCCCCAAGAGTCACGCAGAGAGGCTGCTGGGGAAGGCACCTCTGCATTCGTAGCGTGCTGCGGCCCCAGGTGAATTTAGGTCAAAACGACCAAGCCTGTAAGTTCCGGCTGCGAGACGGGGATCAGGGTCAAAGGGCCCTCTGCGGAGAAGCAAAGGCCCCCAGCCCCATAACTGCTGCTCCAGAGCCCTGCCGCCACCCACCAGGGCCTGGGTTTGCGGGGGTGGGGTTGGCCTCTCAAAGTCCGTTGTCCTCTCCTCCCCTGCGCTCTCCAGCTTCCTTACCTGTCAAATGCGAGGGGGTGGGCCTAGGCCGCGTCCAAGACCCCTGACTGCCCCGGGTCCGGTGACAACGGCTCCAAACTCCGGGTCCGCCCTTGCCGCCCCGGAGCGGGTGCGGCCCAGCCGAGGAACACTCCCCCTCATCCCCCGAGGCTGCGGGAGCTGAGGCCATGGGAACAGAGGAGCAGGGGGCCGGGTCCCCCACGTGGCGGGGCGTGGGGAGGCGCACGTGGGGACCCCTCAGTAGAGGGAGCCTGGGGCCGGCCTCAGGGCTTTGTCTGCAGTCCCGTTAGCGGTGCCCGCCCCAAGAGGGCGAGGGCGCCGAGGCTGCGTCTTCACCCGCGGCCCGGCTCCCTCCAGCTCACCTGGGCTCCGCGCCGCCGCAGCCTCCCGCGCTCTGCGCCCCTGGCTCGGCTTCGCTAGGCTTGTCGCGGCCGCGCACTCCTGTCCGCGGCCCCGGCGGGCGCGCGGGGGCGGGGGCGGGGGCGGGGCGGGGAGGGAGGAGCCGCCCAGCTGGGCTCCGGCGCTACGCGGCCGCGGGCTGCGCGCAGATTGGCCGCGGCCCTGAGACCCGGCGCCGAGTCGCCGGCGGGCCGTTTGTGGCTCGCCCCCGCCGGCTCGGCCGCGCACGGGGAGACCGGAGACAGGCTGCAGCCGGCGGGGACCCTAGTAGCAGCGAGGAGGAGGGGAAGAGGAAAAGAGAGGAGGCGGCGGCGGGGAGGGGAAGTGAGGCCTGGCCCGGAGGGGGTCGGAGGAGGCTGCGGACCCGCAACGAGGCGAGCGACTAAAAGCGCGCGCGCGAGCGCGGAAGGCTGCGCTGCAACTTTGCCCCCGCCCCGCGGTGCGTACCTGCCTCGGTTCTCCCCGCAGCGGCCGCGGCACCCCGCCACCCCCTCCACGGCACCCTACCCCCGGCAGGCCGGACGCGCTGGCAGCGCTCGCTTTGTTTAGCCAAACGCGGGGACTGCAGGGTGGCGGCTGAGGGGCGGGAAGTTTCCCATACCCGCGGGACACCCGGAGTCCCGGCCCCGCTCCCGTCCCAGCCCGGGCCCCCAGAGGTGGAAGCGGCCTGGATTTCAGGTCATCCCCATTCGGGGAAACCCCCTTACGCCGCCGCCTCCCCACTGACCGCAGATAAGAGCCCGCCCTAAAGGAAGGGAGACGGGGTTCCTTTCCCACCTCCCCTCCACCCGGATGTACCGAACTACACAAACCCAATGAAGTTCTGGCTTTACCCTAAGACTACTTAGATGTATTTGTGAAGAAAAACATTCTTCCGAAACATCCTGCCCTTTTAAAAGGCACCCTTCTTTGCTGGAGCCTTAAGAGTGTGTTGTCTGCCAGCTGAGTAACTGCACTGGGCGGGGTGGGGGGCGGGAGCGCCTCAATGGCTGCCTGATTCGCGGTCCTTGGGTGGTTGCGAAACCCAGTCCCGAACCAAAGTACCTTGCCAAGCAGCTAAAGGGGAATCAGAAGTTGAGAGGGGAGTCAAAGGCCAAATTAATTAAAGGTTCAGAGTCTTCTTGTCAACTGGGAGGGATTCCAGTCCCCTATTTAGCTCTTCTGGTATTTCCATGCTGCAGGGGCGTGCACGAACAATTCAGAGCATTCCAATATGACCACTCCTTCGGTGGATATTCAACATGCACGCATTGTTAGTAATAGTCAAAGCCTGGGAACACCAGGAGTATGGATAAATGAAATGTGTTAGTCACTTGATGGAATACTATGCAATAATTCAAAGGTGTGCATTAGATCTACTTGTAGAGATCTCTACCCAAGGGATCTCTAGAGATCCCAAAAACATGCTGAGTAAAAGAGCAACGCAGAATACAGGATGATGCACAATTTGTGTGTATTGTAAAACCCCACACATTCTATATTATTCATGGACACATACTTACACATAAATGTTTTAAAAGAAAGGATGAGTGCAAATTAAATTCCTGACAGTCCACCATAAAGAAGGAAGTAGGGACAGAGGGTAAGATGGCGAGCATAAGAATGTTATTAAGTTTCTGGGTTTTTTTTAATTTACCATTTTAATCTTTTTTTTTGTATCATTAATATAGTTACATGAACAACATTGTGGTTACTAGATTCCCCCCATTATCAACTCCCCATCACATGCCTCATTACAGTCACTGTCCATTAGCATAGTAAGATGCTATAGAATCACTACTTGTCTTCTCTGTGTTGTACTGCCTTCCCTGTACCCCCATACACACATTATGTGTGCTAATCATATGTCCCTTTTTCCCCTTATCCCTCCTTTCCCACCCATCCTCCCCAGTCCCTTTCCCTTTGGTAACTCTTAGTCCATTCTTGGGTTCTGTGAGTCTGCTGCTGTTTTGTTCCTTCAGTTTGTGCTTTGTTCTTATACTCCACAGATGATTGAAATCATTTGATATTTGTCTTTCTCCACCTGGTTTATTTCACTGAGCATTAATACCCTCTAGCTCCATCCATGTTGCAGCAAATGGTAGGATTTGTTTTCTTCTTATGGCTGAATAACATTCCACTGTGTATATGTACCACATCTTTTTTATCCATTCATCTACTGATGGACACTTAGGTTGCTTCCATTTCTTGGCTGTTGTAAATAGTGCTGCAATAAACATAGGGGTGCATATGTCTTTTTGAATCTGTGATCTTGTTTTCTTCTGGTAAATTAATAAGAGTGGAATTCTTGGGTCAAATGGTACTTCTATTTTGAGATTTTGAGGAACCTCCATACTGCTTTCCACAATGGTTGAACTAATTTACATTCCCACCAACAGTGTAGGATGGTTCCCCATTCTCCACATCCTTGCCAACATTTGTTGTTTGTCTTTTGTGAAGTGGTAAGGTGTGGTGTAAGGTGCTATCTCATTGTGGTTTTAATTTGCATTTCTCTGATGATTAGCAATGTGGAGCATCTTTTCATGTGCCTGTTGGCCATCTGAATTTCTTCTTTGGAGAAGTGTCTGCTCAGATCATCTGCCCATTTTTTAATCAGGTTATTTGCTTTTTGGTTGTTGAGGTGTGTGAGCTCTTTGTATACTTTGGATGTCAACCCTTTATTGGATATGTCATTTATGAATATATTCTCCCATACTGTAGGATGCCTTTTTGTTCTACTGATGGTGTCCTTTGCTGTACAGCTTTTCAGCTTGAATGAGTCCCACTTGTTCATTTTTGCTTTTGTTTCCCTTGCCCATGGAGATACCTTCATGAAGAAGTTGTTCATGTTTATATTCAAGAGCATTTTGCCTATGTTTTTTTATAAGAGTTTTATGGTTTCATGACTTAACATTCAGGTCTTTGATCCATTTTGAGTTTATTTTTGTGTATGGAGTTAGACAGTAATCCAGTTTCATTCTCTTACATGTAGCTATCTGGTTTTGCCAACACCAGCTGTTGAAGAGGCTGTCATTTCCCCACTGTATATCCGTGGCTCCTTTATTGTATATTAATTGAGCACATATGTTTGGATTAATGGTTGGAGTCTCTATTCTGTTCCACTGGTTTATGGGTCTGTTCTTGTGCCAGTACCAAATTGTCTTGATTACTGTGGCTTTGTAGTAGAGCTTGAAGTTGGGAAGTGAGATCCCCCTGCTTTATTCTTCCTTCTCAGGATTGCTTTGGCGATTTGGGGTCTTTTGTGGTTCCATATGAATTTTAGAACTATTTGCTCTAGTTCATTGAAGAATTCTTTCAGTATTTTGATTGGGATTGCATTGAATCTGTAGATAGCTTTAGGCAGGATGGCCATTTTGACAATATTAATTCTTCCTACCCAAGAGCATGGGACAAATTTCCATTTATTAGTGTCCTCTTTAATGTCTCTTAAGAGTGTCTTGTAGTTTTCAGGGTATAGGTCTTTCACTTCCTTGGTTAAGTTTATTCCTAGGTATTTTATTCTTTTTGATGCAATTGTGAATGAAATTGTTTTCCTGATTTCTCTTTCTGCTAGTTCATCATGTTAAGTTTTATAAGCCTTTTACTCATAAATGGACTTGAAGCAAATGGCAAAATGTTAAGTCAGTTCTGAATGTTGGATGCATAGTTCTGTATTTTTCTATATTTTACTATTTTCTCCAATGTTTTTTTTCTCAGAAAAAAAAGTTCATTTATCTTAGATGTACTACGGGAAAGATAAAAACCAGTGCAACCACCCAAAAACATCAGGACAAAATTTAAAACACTCTGAGCAAGCAGAGGCAGAAGTAGTCAAGGTGTGTAGACAAACACAAAGGCAGTGCAGTGGATGAAAGAGAAGGGTGGTAGTGATGAATGAAAGAGAAGAGTTGAGGAGCCTATCACACCCGGACTGAATCCTGACTGATTCTTACTAGTGAGGGGCTGGGTCAGGCCAAATCTCTGGGGCTGTTTCCTCACCCATAAAATTGTATTTGGCTTATAAGCATTAGAGATGGCATGTGTGACAGTATTAGCAGTGCCTGGTCTATATTGGGTACTAGATAAATGACAACTGATTATTATCAATTATGTGTTGAACAAACTGAAAAATTAATGTTCACAAAAAGCCTACAGTTTTTCAAAACTCTGGAAGCAGACAGCTCTAGGTTAATGCAACAACCCGGTTGTATTCCTGGCTCTGCAATATACCAGCTGTGTGCCCTTGGGTGAGCGAGTGATTTAACCTCCTGGGCCTCAGTTTCTACATCTGTTAAATGGAACTGATGCTATTGCCTACCTCTTAAGATTGTTGTGAGGATTAAATGTGTTGATATACATAAATAATTTACAAGGCAGTTTGTGTTAAGCTTTTCATTCACAGCTGCCTTGGGGCTGGAAATAATACCAAACCTGCTAGGTAGAGTTCCCACCATGCCAACCCACTGGCTCAGTCACACCTTTCTTCTCTTCCCCTTTAAGGATATATCCTAAAGTCTCTGGTTTAGATCTGACTGCCCATTGGCTACTTAGCTGCAATTCCCTCCTTACCAAACCCTTCCCCGTTTTACCAAATCATCAGTTGTTACACCCCTATGTTAAACCACTCATAATTACATGTCTAGCTCTTCCCTCCCCACCAAATGCTCCTCCAGGGAAAAAGCCAATTAGCTGTAACCTCAAAAGTTCTGAGTTTGGGGGTCAGTCTGATGGTTTAAACTTTTCATGTAACCCGCTATTCCTTCCTGGAGGAATTGGGTTCCAGGCAACAAATCTAAGTCACAGATGGCAGGGGGTCCCAGACTCTATTAGCCGTGGACTCGGTCCTGCCGGATGGGGCAGACTGGCTTCACAGGCAGGCCAACTGTCAAGTTCCACAGGGCTCTGTGCTTAAGAAGGGGCCCCCTCCCTGGTTTAATGCTCCACTTAATACAGGTCTCATATTTTTACTTTGCACCAGGCCTGACATATGATGTACCATCCTGGTCAGGTTTGATGATTTCTGGTCTTTAATGTGGATACCGGGGCAGGGTGGGCAGCTGAGCATCTTGCCTCATCTCTTGGACCTTATGCTGAGGCAGAGTGATTAAGTTCGCTTCCTAGATTGGAATAATGTTAGTTTAAAAACACTGAACAAAAATGACATCAGATAAGAGAATTTATTTGGAATAAAAAGAAACTGGTAATAGTGGTTACTTCCTGGAAGAATTGCTTTTAATATATAGCTTTTATGTAAGATACTATACTTTTTACTATACAGCTATTTAATTTTTGCCATCTATATATATAACTTTTCAAATATATTTAAGGAAAGATTTGTAAATATCAACATACCAATTAGTATCTCTATCTCTACACTGAGTCTCTTATTTCCAAAGCAGCTGTCTTTGGCAAGCAAGTGCACCCTATGAGTGGGAGTTGTTTTACACTGTTTCAGAGAGCTCTGGAGATAAATTAATTCCCATCAGAAGGTTTAAATTTAATGGAGAAAGGGCCAATGACAGAGGCTGCAAGATTTGGTTGGTTCCTTGTTGCTGTTTTGAACTTGAAACATGATGCTTTTTCAACACTCAAGGGTAAGATAAATTCATGAACAGAAAAAGCAATAACTGGTTCTTCTTAATTGCAGGGTTAAGATATGTAAATTAGATACACTGTTTGAGTTATAGCATCCACACATCTCTGAGCTTCAGACTCCTTCTTAACTTATAATCACCTTATTCATGATAAATTCCTAGACTTAAATTATCATCCATCATTTATATAGTTAAATATAGAAAAAATGTATACCCATGTGGAAGATATAAGAAAGCCAACACCCAGAATGTGATTGAAATACGCTTCTTGTCATTGGTTCAAAAACCATAGAAAGATCTTTTACTTCTTAATCTCCAGTTGAGGACTAACATATGCTTGCAAACACACACAGACCCACCACAGCACCAATTCAGTCCAACAAAACAGAGCAGCTTTAGAAGGAAAAATCTAAGCCTCAGAAAAACAAGCACTGATCCTCTAGAGAGATCCACTGATACCCAAAAAGCTCTTGTCTGAGCATTAAGTGTTAAATAAATTCACACAATGATGGAGAGTGTATGCAAATTTTAGTAAGATATTGGCAATTTTACCAGGGAGAACATATATCTTTAACACTTGCACTATTTTATTAATAAAAATAGCCATTTATTAACAAAAATTTGATGTCCTTTGCTATCAAAAGGAAGAACAAAATAAATATGTGTATTCCAACAAAATAAGACAAACTAATCAGAATGCAGTTTATTGATATGACAGACATCAAATACATAATTTATGTGGAGGAGGGGATGTGAACAAGCCCCCAGAACTTATATTCTGCACAGTGGCCCAGCAGGGAGGTTCTCACTAGAGGTGATTTACCAAGGGCACCCCATGAGAGGGCAGCTCCTGATGCAACTGCCGGAAGAGCATTGCACACCGGTTCCTCTCCTGGGTCTTCCCCAAGGTGTGGTAGAGTCTGGCCTGAAAGTAAACGACATCTCTGATTTGCTCTTTGCAGTCAACTTTTGCAAAATAGTTCTTGGCTTCACTGAGGTTCTCAATGGCGGCCTCCAGAGCTGATGGAAAGTAGGGAAATACCACACGTTTAACTAAACACTTCATATATAGTTTTTAAAACTTAATATCTTCTTTTATTGATTTAACATGTACCAGATACTTTTATATTCTACTCTTTGAGACTAAAAAAAAACCCCACTAGGGTGAGGTTTTTAAAACAGTCTTTAGTCCTGGTATCCAGCCTGGTGCCTGGTTCTATAGGGTCAAAATAACAATTCACTTTCCCTCAACCTTCATGCCAAGCACAGATGGGAAAGCACTTTAAATGCTGCATAAAATTTTAACATATATTTGTGAACACTCAGAACTTAAATACTGTTCCAAATTTAATGTCTTTGCTTCTTCTGCATCCTAAATTTTCGAAGCTTTCTACAATAGAATTGCCTAACAATCTTTGTATGACTTCCTACCTTCCGCTTTCTTTGGTGGATCGTAAGAAGCTGCTGAAGCCACCTGGCACTTTGCCACCAAGAACATGGCACGGCCTTTGTCCAGGACAGCCCCATCAGCCAAGATGGGCTCGATGGCCATGTGGAGAAGACTTAAGGCCTGTTCTGGGATCCCAAGGATGAGCTGAAAAAGACACACCATGGTACTGTACACACACACACCCACTGCCCACTACAGGAGGGCTTCATTTCTGGCTCTTCTTTCCTGAATGGCCATATCCTGGCTTATCTTCTCCCTGACGTGTACTACATGTAATGTGTACCACACTCCTAGAAAAAATAATGTATGACAAACTAATTTCAGACTACAACAGCTACAGTAGGTAGTAGTTACTCACACTGTAGAAAGGTTTTCATCTTTACAAAAAGATTCAGAATCAATAGCCTTTAGTTGGTGATTCCAAAGGGTTGAACTATCTGTGTAAGAATCACTGGGAGAAGGGGAACCACAAAGAAAATAACTCAAAAATACATAGTGAAATAAACAAGGGTATACCTGAAAATATGTAATTAACACAAAAGAAACAGTAATGGAGGAACTGAAGAACAAAAAGATGTAAGACATGTAGAAAAAAATAGCAAAATAGAAGTAAATCCTTACTAATCCATAATTATATTAAAGATAAAAGGATTAAGCTCTTCCATTAAAAGGCAGAGATTGGCAGAATAGATTTTCAAAAACACATGATCCAACTGTACGCTATCTTCAAGAGACTTAATTTAGATTGAACATGCAAGTAGGTTGAAAGTAAAAGTATAGAAAAAAGACATTACATACAAACAGTAATCAAAAGAGATCTGGAATGACTATACTAGTCAATGACTAGTCAATACATATAGTCAATGACTATACTAGTCATCAGACAAAATAGACTTTAAGTCAAAAACTGTTACAAGACACAAAGAAGGACATTATATACTGATAAAAGGGTAAATTCAGCAAGAAGATACAACATTATAAATGTAGAACCCCAAAGTATCTGAAGCAAAAACTGACAGAATTGAGAACAGAAATAGCTCAACAATAACCATTTCAAAGTTCAATACTTTCAATAATGGGTAAACTAAATAGAAGATCAGCAAAAAAATAGAAGACTTGAACAAAACTGTAAACCAACCAGCTCTAATAGTCATCTATAGCAGAATACATATGCTCTCAAGTGCACATGGAACATCTTCCAGGATAGTTCCTATGTTAGACCACAGAATAACGCTCAATAAATTTTAAATGATTGAAATCATACAAATTATCTTCTCTGACCACATGAAATAAAATAAAAAATCAACAATAGAAGGAAATCTGGAAAATTCACAAATATATGGAAATTAACACACTTAAATAACTTAAATAACTGATCAAAGAATAAATCACAAGGAAAATTAGAAAATACTTGGAGATGAACAAAAACCTAGCACACTAAAATTTATGGGATGCAGTGAAATGAAAACCTCTGGGATTCAGGGCTCAAAGGAAATTTAAGCTATAAAGACATACATTAACAAAATCTCAAATCAATAAATGAACTTATGCCTCAAGAAACTAAAAAAAAGTATATGTAACCTAAAGCTAACAGAGGCAAGGAGATAATAAAGATAAGAGTGAAGATAAACAAAACAGAACAGGAAAACAATAGAATCAATGAAACTAAAAGTTGGTTTGAAAAGATCAAGGAAATTAACAAATTATTAGCCAGACTGACCAAGGTGAAAAAGAGAGAAGACTCAAATGACAAAATCAAGAATGAAAGCAGGGACTTAACTAACAACCTCAAGGAAATAAAGACACACAAGAATACTATGAACAGTTGTATACCAACAAATTAAATAAATTAGATGCAATGAACAAATTTCTAGAGAAAGATACAAACACCAAAACTGATTCAAGAAGAAATAGAAAATCTGAATACACCTATAACAACTAGAGACTGAACCAATAACAAAAAAACTTGCAACAAAGAAAATTCCAGGACCAAACAGCTTCACTGGTGAACTTTACCAAATGTTTAAAGAAGAATTAACACCAAACCTTCTCAAATTCTCCCAAAAAATAGAAGAGGAGGGAACATTTCTTAATTCAATTGTGAGGCCACTATTATCCTGATACCAAAGAAAAAAAAAAAGATATCACAAGAAAACTACAGACCAATATCCCTTATGAACACAGATGCAAAAATCCTTTGCAAATAGTAGCAAACCAAATACAGCAGTATATTAAAAGGATCATACATGTGACCCAGTAGATTTGGTGACCAGGAATGCTACAGTAGTTCAACATACAAAAATCAATCTACCATAACTATATTAATAAAATGAAGGGGAAAAGCCACATGATCATCTCAGTTGACATATAAAAAGCATTTGATAAAAATCCAACATCCTTTCCTGACAAAAACACTCAATAAACTAGGAGTAGAAGGGAATTTCCTTGACCTAATAATGGTGCACCTATGAAAAAATTCACAGCTAATGTTACTAATGATGAAAGACTGAAAACTTTCTCCCTAAGATCAGAAGCAGCAACAAGGATATAAAACCTCTTGCCACTTCTATTCAACACTATATTGGAAGTTCTACACTTTCAGGCCAAATAGGCAAGAGAAGGAAATAAACGGTATTCAAACTGGAATGGAAGAAGTACAACTCTATTTGCAGATGACATGATCTTAACATATAGAAAACTTTGAGTAATCCTCAAAAACCTGTAACAGGTAATAAACAAGTCCAGCAAAGGTACAGATGTAAAATTAATATACACTAGCAATGAACAATCCAAAATTGAAATTAGTTTTTAAAACTCCATTTACAATAGCATCAAAAAGAATAAAATACTTAGTAGTAACTTAATCAAGGAACTAAAAATTACATACTGAAACATTGTGGAAAGAAATTAAATAAGACCAAAATAAAGACATCCTGCTCGAAGATGGCGGCGGACCCCGATGGGTCGTATGTGAGGTGATTTGCTGCATGTGGTCAGAAGACATACTGTAATTCACTAATTAAAAGTGTTTTGAGAAACACTCTTTAGGATGTTGTATTAAAAAAAAAAAGCTGGGCGGAGCCAAGATGGCGGCGTGAGCACAGCAGTGGAAATCTCCTCCCAAAAACACATAGAGCTATGAAAATATAACAAAGAAAAATCTTCCTAAAATAGAGACCACAGGACACAGAACAACATCCAGACCACATCCACACCTGCAAGAACCCAGCGCCTTGTGGAAGGCCACAAACCAACAAGAAGGGAAGCTCTTCCAGCAGTCACTTGTACCAGCTCTGCACACTATCTCTATCACCATGAAAAGACAAAACTACAGGCAGACAAAGATCACAGAGACAACACCTGAGAAGGAGACAGACCTAACCAGTCCTCCTGAAAAAGAATTCAAAATAAAAATCATGAACATGCTGACAGAGATGCAGAGAAAAATGCAAGAGCAATGGGATGAGATGCAGAGAAAAATGCAAGAGCAGTGGGATGAAGTCTGGAGGGAGATCACAGATGTCAGGAAGGAGATCACAGAAGTGAAACAATCCCTGGAAGGATTTATAAGCAGAATGGATAAAATGCAAGAGGCCATTGAAGGAATAGAAGCCAGAGAACAGGAACGTATAGAAGCTGACATAGAGAGAGATAAAAGGATCTCCAGGAATGAAACAACACTAAGAGAACTATGTGACCAAGCCAAAAGGAAAAATATTCGTATTATAGGGATACCAGAAGAAGAAGAAAGAGGAAAAGGGATAGAAAGTCTCTTTGAAGAAATAATTGCTGAAAACTTCCCCAAACTGGGGGAGGAAATAATCGAACAGACCATGTAATTACACAGAACCCCCAACAGAAAGGATCCAAGGAGAACAACACCAAGACACATACTACTTAAAATGGCAAGGATCAAGGGCAAGGAAAGAGTTTTAAAGGCAGCTAGAGAGAAAAAGCTCACCTATAAAGGAAAACCCATCAGGCTAACATCAGACTTCTCGACAGAAACCGTACAGGCCAGAAGAGAATGGCATGATATACTTAATGCAATGAAACAGAAGGGCCTTGAACCAAGGATACTGTATCCAGCACGACTATCATTTAAATATGATGGCGGGATTAAACAATTCCCAGACAAGCAAAACCTGAGGGAATTTGCTTCCCACAAACTACCTCTACAGGGCATCCTACAGGGACTGCTCTAAATGGGAGCACCCCTAAAAAGAGCACAGAACAAAACACACACATATGAAGAATGGAGGAGGAGGAATAAGAAGGGAGAGAAGAAAAGAATCTCCAGACAGTGTATATAACAGCTCAATAAGCGAGCTAAGTTAGGCAGTAAGATACTAAAGAAGCTAACCTTGAACCTTTGGTAACCATGAATCTAAAGCCTGCAATGGCAATAAGTACATATCTCTCAATAGTCACCCTAAATGTAAATGGACTTAATGCACCAATCAAAAGACACAGAGTAATAGAATGGATAAAAAAGCAAGACCCATCTATATGCTGCTTACAAGAAACTCACCTTAAACCCAAAGATAAGCATAGAGTAAAAGTCACAGGATGGAAAAACATATTTCAGGCAAACAACAGTGAGAAGAAAGCAGGGGTTGCAGTACTAATATCAGACAAAATAGACTTCAAAAGAAAGAAAGTAACAAGAGATAAAGAAGGCCACTACATAATGATAAAGGGCTCAGTCCAACAAGAGGATATAACCATTCTAAATATATATGCACCCAATACAGGAGCACCAGCATATGTGAAGCAAACACTAACAGAACTAAAGAGGGAAATAGACTGCAATGCATTCATTTTAGGAGACTTCAACACACCACTCACCCTGAAGGATAGATCCACCGGGCAGAAAATAAGAAAGGACACAGAGGCACTGAACAACACCCTAGAACAGATGGACCTAATAGACATCTATAGAACTCTACATCCAAAAGCAACAGGATATACATTCTTCTCAAGTGCACATGGAACATTCTCCAGAATAGACCACATACTAGCTCACAAAAAGAGCCTCAGTAAACTCCAAAATATTGAAATTCTACCAACCAATTTTTCAGACCACAAAGGTATAAAAGTAGAAATAAATTCTACAAAGAAAACAAAAAGGCTCACAAACACATGGAGGCTTAACAACATGCTCCTAAATAATCAATGGATCAATGAACAAATCAAAATAGAGATCAAGGAATATATAGAAACAAATGACAACAACAACACTAAGCCCCAACTTCTGTGGGACGCAGCGAAAGCAGTCTTAAGAGGAAAGTATATAGCAATCCAGGCACACTTGAAGAAGGAAGAAAATCCCAAATGAATAGTCTAACATCACAATTATCAAAACTGGAAAAAGAAGAACAAATGAGGCCTAAAGTCAGCAGAAGGAGGGACATAATAAAGATCAGAGAAGAAATAAACAAAATTGAGAAGAATAAAACAATAGCAAAAATCAACGAAACCAAGAGCTGGTTCTTTGAGAAAATAAACAAAATAGATAAGCCTCTAGCCCAACTTATTAAGAGAAAAAGAGAATCAACACAAATCAACATAATCAGAAATGAGAATGGAAAAATCACGACAGACTCCACAGAAATACAAAGAATTATTAAAGACTACTATGAAAACCTATATGCCAACAAGCTGGAAAACCTAGAAGAAATGGACAACTTCCTAGAAAAATACAACATCCCAAGACTGACCAAGGAAGAAACACAAAAGTTAAACAAACCAATTACGAGCAAAGAAATTGAAACGGTAATCAAAAAACTACCCAAGAACAAACCCCGGGGCCAGACGGATTTACCTCGGAATTTTATCAGACACACAGAGAAGACATAATACCCATTCTCCTTAAAGTGTTCCAAAAAATAGATGAAGAGGGAATACTCCCAAACTCATTCTATGAAGCCAACATCACCCTAATACCAAAACCAGGCAAAGACCCCACCAAAAAAGAAAATTACAGACCAATATCCCTGATGAATATAGATGCAAAAATACTCAATAAAATATTAGCAAACAGAATTCGACAGTGTATCAAAAGGATCATACACCATGACCAAGTGGGATTCATCCCAGGGATGCAAGGATGGTACATTTGAAAATCCATCAACATCATCCACCACATCAACAAAAAGACAAAAACCACATGATCATCTCCATAGATGCTGAAAAAGCATTTGACAAAATTCAACATCCATTCATGATAAAAACTCTCAGCAAAATGGGAATAGAGGGCAAGTACCTCAACATAATAAAGGCCATATATGATAAACCCACAGCCAGCATTATACTGAACAGCGAGAAGCTGAAAGCATTTCCTCTGAGATCAGGAACCAGACAGGGATGCCCACTCTCCCCACTGTTATTTAACATAGTACTGGAGGTCCTAGCCACGGCAATCAGACAAAACAAAGAAATACAAGGAATCCAGATTGGTAAAGAAGAAGTTAAACTGTCACTATTTGCAGATGATATGATACTGTACATAAAAAACCCTAAAGACTCCACTCCAAAACTACTAGAACTGATATCGGAATACAGCAAAGTTGCAGGATACAAAATTAACACACAGAAATCTGTAGCTTTCCTATACACTAACAATGAATCAATAGAAAGAGAAATCAGGAAAATAATTCCATTCACCATTGCATCAAAAAGAATAAAATACCTAGGAATAAACCTAACCAAAGAAGTGAAAGACTTATACTCTGAAAACTACAAGTCACTCTTAAGAGAAATTAAAGGGGACACTAATAAATGGAAACTCATCCCATGCTCATGGCTAGGAAGAATTAATATCGTCAAAATGGCCATCCTGCCCAAAGCAATATACAGATTTGATGCAATCCCTCTCAAATTACCAGCAACATTCTTCAATGAATTGGAACAAATAATTCAAAAATTCATATGGAAACACCAAAGACCCCGAATAGCCGAAGCAATCCTGAAAAAGAAGAATAAAGTAGGGGGGATCTCACTCCCCAACTTCAAGCTCTACTACAAAGCCATAGTAATCAAGACAATTTGGTACTGGCACAAGAACAGAGCCACAGACCAGTGGAACAGATTAGAGACCCCAGAAATTAACCCAAACATATATGGTCAATTAATATTTGATAAAGGAGGCATGGACATACAATGGCAAAATGACAGTCTCTTCAACAGATGGTGCTGGCAAAACTGGACAGCTACATGTAGGAGAATGAAACTGGACCATTGTCTAACCCCATATACAAAGGTAAACTCAAAATGGATCAAAGACCTAAATGTAAGTCATGAAACCATTAAACTCTTGGAAAAAAACATAGGCAAAAACCTCTTAGACATAAACATGAGTGACCTCTTCTTGAACATATCTCCCCGGGCAAGGAAAACAACAGCAAAAATGAGCAAGTGGGACTACATTAAGCTGAAAAGCTTCTGTACAGCGAAAGACACCATCAATAGAATAAAAAGGAACCCTACCGTATGGGAGAATATATTTGAAAATGACACATCCGATAAAGGCTTGACGTCCAGAATATATAAAGAGCTCACACGCCTCAACAAACAAAAAACAAATAACCCAATTAAAAAATGGGCAGAGGAACTGAACAGACAGTTCTCTAAAAAAGAAATACAGATGGCCAAGAGACACATGAAAAGATGCTCCACATCGCTAATTATCAGAGAAATGCAAATTAAAACTACAATGAGGTATCACCTCACACCAGTAAGGATAGCTGCCATCCAAAAGACAAACAACAACAAATGTTGGCGAGGCTGTGGAGAAAGGGGAACCCTCCTACACTGCTGGTGGGAATGTAAATTAGTTCAACCATTGTGGAAAGCAGTATGGAGGTTCATCAAAATGCTCAAAACAGACCTACCATTTGACCCAGGAATTCCACTCCTAGGAATTTACCCTAAGAACGCAGCAATCAAGTTTGAGAAAGACAGATGCACCCCTATGTTTATCGCAGCACTATTTACAATAGCCAAGAATTGGAAGCAACCTAAATGTCCATCGGTAGATGGATGGATAAAGAAGATGTGGTACATATACACAATGGAATACTACTCAGCCATAAGAAGTGGAAAAATCCAACCATTTGCAGCAACATGGATGGAGCTGGAGAGTATTATGCTCAGTGAAATAAGCCAAGCGGAGAAAGACAAATACCAAATGATTTCACTCATCTGAGGAGTATAGGAACAAAGGAAAAACTGAAGGAACAAAACAGCAGCGGAATTACAGAACCCAAAAATGGACTAACAGGTACCAAAGGGAAAGGAACTGGGGAGGATGGGTGGGCAGGGAGGGATAAGGGGGGGAGAAGAAGAAGGGGGGTATTAAGATTAGCATGCATGGGGGGGAGGGAGAAAGGGGAGGGTGGGCTGCACAACACAGAGAGGACAAGTAGTGACTCTACAACATTTTGCTAAGCTGATGGACAGTAATCGTAATGTGGTTGTTAGGGGGGACCTGATATAGGGGAGAGCATAGTAAACATAGTATTCTTCATGTAGGTATAGATTAAAAATTAAAAAAAGAAAGAAAGAAAGAAAGAAAAGGGGGATTACTCCTTGATAGGATAAAACTATTGGTAAATCAAAGATCAACGCATGCTTTAAATATCCTTAATGTTGATCACTTAAAGGGTGTCAGATGATCAGCTATGGAGGTACTCTTTTCTGATAATATTCCTTTCTCTTAATAAAAAAAAAAAAAAAAAAAAGCAGTTACTGTGTGCTGACCTCCCATGAGTTCTGCACAGTGGTATAGAGGGCATGTCAAAGTGTGGGCAAAGGGTCTGTTTGTTTCTATGCAGAAGATCAAGGCCTAGCTTGGATACCCAGAAAATGAACTAAGATACAATATGAGGAGGAGCTTCCGGCATCAGCACTCTCTGGAGGACTTGTGCCAGGGGATGATCATTCAAAAAGCCTCCACAGGGATCCGGACGATGCTGCGATTGTGGCTGCATCCAGCCCACCGTCTCCTGGACTTGCCATAGGAATGAGGAGGGAGATGTCTAAGCTGGCATGTGCATACAGTGAGACAACGAATTTGACCAGATCTGTACTGTTGGAACTCAACCAGGAGTTGGGAGGGGTGCAAGGTGTAGCGCTCCAAAATCTTATGACTATAGACTATCTACGGTTAAAAGAACATATGGGATGTGAACAGATCCCAGAAATGGGCTGCTTTAATTTGTCTGATTTCTCTCAGATGGTTCAAGTACAGTTGTACAATATCCATCATATCATAGACAAATTTTCACAAATGCCTAGGGTGCCTAAATGGTTTTCTTGGCTTCACTGGAGATGGATGGTAATTATAGATTTGCTTTGTTTATGTCACCGTATTCCTATTATGTTAATATGTGTGTGCAAATTCGTTAGTAGTTTAAAACCTATACATACTTAAGGTACTCTACAAGAAGATATGTCAAAGAAATAATCAATCCTCCCATGTTTCCTTCCATATGCTACATCTGTAGCTTTTCTTTCTTCCTAATTACAACCCTTAAATAGAATTCGTGCCTCATATCGAATTTACCGAGTATCATAATTCCTCCAGGTGGTAAAGATACCTCGAGACAAGTGCTGGGCATAGAAGCCACAGGGCATAAATCTGCAAAGAAGTAAAAAGCTAATCTTTTCAAACAATATGGCTTCTCTCTCACTTACCAACTTTACATTTCCCTGTATGGCCCTGGAAGATGACTGGTTAGCCAGAGACGAGTAAGATTCCTCAAGGGAGGAACAACCTAAGACAGGCACAGTCGCAGGGGGGCCATCAGGTGAGAATTTGGGGATCAACAGAGGTGAGGCTCAGAACCTCACCCCCCCTGCTTTGAGAGAAATCTTCTGCATCCGTGGATGTCTTGCTGCCCTTGTCTAGCCTGGATTAATACTTAGTCCATAGGCACACACCTGATCATCTGATCATCTACATTTGCCCTCTTACAGCACTAAACTATGTTTTCTACCTTTATCTTGCATCTACCTACCACTTCAGCATTTTATTAAAAATAAAAATAATAATAATAATAAAGGGAGAAATGTGAGATCAACATATAAATCAAGTACAAAAATCAAATGAATATTCATATTTGACCTGATTGTTTATAGGTCATAATGCGTGATCAAAACCGAAAGTTTCTGTGATGAATGCCCTTGTACTGTTCACCATGTAAGAATTTATTCACTATGTAAGAATTCGTTCACCATGTAAGAATTTGTTCGTTATGCTTCAGAAGATTGGAGACTGACGAGAATTAGACTTGAGATGGATTAATGATTGTACATTGAGCATTGACCCCCCTATACTGAATTTTATTGTTGTTAACAACCATTTGATCAATAAATATGAGAGATGCCCTCTCAAAAAAAAAAAAAAAAAAAAAAGCTGTACAGATTTTGGTATGACAAATATCCACAGCTGGAATTTGAGAAAACAAGAAATTCTGGATTTGGCAGCTGGTCCTTGTGAATGGGTAATGGTCTTACCACTCTCTTCTGGGATTCACTGTTACCCAACTAGTTAGAGATCTAAGTTCTGAAAGCAAATGTGGATAAATGAAAACTCATTGATGCCCATGCTTTTTGAAATTGAAGATAGATGATCAAGAAAGAGTGATTTAGCACAGGCATACAAAAAGCCTTTGATTAATGATAAGACCTCTTTCCATTAATTTTGATGAACTGTTAGCTCTATTTTTAGCTGTTGTATAATAGGTACCTAATTTCTTTGTGCAAACCAGAAGCTATTCTTTGTTTTTTTGGAATTAAAGGTTTTTATTATGGGAAAAAAATAAATAAATAAATAAAGACATCCTCTGTTAACAGACTGGAAGACTTAATATTAAGATGGCAATACTCTCCAAACTGATCTACAGATTCAAAATCTGTATCAAAATTCTAAATACTATTTTTGCTGAAATGGACAAGCTGATTCTAAAATTCATATGGAATTGCAAGGGAACACCAATAGCCAAAACAATCTTAAAAAGAATAAAGTTGGAAGATTCTTACTTCCTGTTTCAAACATATTACGAAGCTATAGTAATCAAAACAGTATGGTACTAGCATAAGGACAGATACATAGATCAATGGATTCAAACTGAGAGTACAAAAATAAACACATACATTCATGACCAGTGGTTTCCAAGAAGGGTGCCAAGACCATTCAAAATAGAGTAGTCTTTTCAACAAACAGTGCTAGGACAGCTGGATATTCATATGTGAAAGAATGAAGTCAGACTCCTACCTCATACCATATACAAGTATTAATTCAAAATGGATCAAAGACCTAAATATAAGAGCTAAATCTATAAAACCCTCGTAAGGAGACATATGTGTAAATCTTTATGACCTCAGATAGGAAACACCCTCTTAAGTAGGATACCAGAAGTACAAGCCACGAAAGAAAAAAAAGGATAAATTAGACTTCATCAAAATAAAACATTTTTGTGCATCAAAGAACACTATCAAAAAAGTGAAAAGAATCCACAGAATGGGAAGAAATATTTGCAAATCATATCTGATAAGGATCTAGTATTCAGAATATATAACGAACTCTGACAACTAAATATCAAAAAAACAAAAAGCCCAATTAAAAAATGTGTAAAGGACTTAGACATTTCTCCAAAGAATATACACAAATGGCCAATAAGCATGTGAAAAGATGCTCAGTATCATTAGTCATTAGGGAAATGCAAATCCAAACCACAATGGGATATAACTTCACACTAGGATGGGTATAATTTAAAAAAATGGAAAATAGCATGGATCTAGAGAAATTGGAACCTTCATACACTGCTGGTTAGACTGTAAGATGGTATAGCCAGAGTAGAGAACAGTTTGACAGTTCCACGAAAAGTTAAACACAGAATTATTGTATGATCTAGCAATTCTACTCCTAGGTTTATTCAAGAGAAGTGAAAACATCCACACGAAAACTTGTACATGAATGTTAAGAGCAGCTATTCATAAGAGCCGAAGGTGGGAACAACCCAAATGCCCGCCAACTGATGAATGGATGAACAAAGTGTAGTCTAACCATACAATGGTATATGATTCAGCCATTAAAAGGAATGGAGCTTTGACACATGCTACAACATGAATGAACCTTGAAAACATTATGTTAAGTGAAGAAGCTGGACACATAAGGCCAAATATTGTATGATTACATTTATATGAAATGTCCAGAATAGGTAAACCCATAGAGACAGCAGGTTGATTAGTGGCTGCCAGGGGCTGGAGGGAGAGGGAAATGGGAGTGACTGTTAGTGGGTATGAGGCTTCTTTTTGGTGTGATAAAAATATTCTGGAATTAGATGGTGGTGATGGTAGCAAAACACTGTAAGTATTATAAAAGCCACTGAATTGTGCAATTTAAAATGGTAAAAATGGTAAATTTTATGTTATGTGAACCTTAAGATAAAAGTCACTGGGGAAGCTGTTAAGAAAAATAAATTCCTAGACTCCTCCCCCAGAGATTCGGACTCCATAAGGTTTGAGGCAAGACCAGATATGTAGTGTTTTTTTTTTCAATTTCCCTGATAATTCTAATGCATCATCGGTTTGGGGAATCTCTGCTATAGTTAGTATATTTTCCAGTTCAAAATTCATTCATTCAATAAATATTTATTAAAAGCCTATCATGTGTAGGTCCCTAGTAGGTATCAGAGGATACAACAGGGAAAAAAACATAGGCTTTACACTCTACAGGGGGAATTAGAAAATGAACATAAAATACAATTTAGTTTCCAAAAGTTTTCAATAAACAGGAATAAATGAGGAAGAGTGACTTCCTCATTTCTTTATTCATCCCCTTGTTATATTAGCACAGCTCTGGGCCACCTAAATCATTAACGGGATGCAAGTGTCCTCAATGAACAGGGGCAACCCCTTACGAAACATACAGCTCAGAAAGATGGCCACTGGGAGGTGTCAGCTTGTCACCAAGTTCATACCTCCAAACTTACATGGAGGGCTAGCTCACTGAGACACATTCCCAGACTTCAATATTAAGTGAAAGCTCACTGCTATCCCTTCTAAAACCAAAAAGTAGTAATAGACTCACTAGTTCTCGAGCACAAACACATACTATAAAAACAGAGATCGAATTACCTGAGCAAAAGCCAAGTTGAGCACTGTTTCAGAGGCCAAGTACTGTAGCCGGTACTCCTTGGAGAGGGCCAGAGCCTGCAGGAGCACAGGCAGGGCGATGGTAGAGGAGGAAGACCGCCAGTACAGCTGTGCCACAGACAGCAGGACACTGCCCACAAAGAGGAAGACAGGGAATGTAAATCCCACACACAAAGTAGCACTTCCATGAGATGCACAAGAGACCTCCCTTACCTGATCACCATTTCTGTATTCCTGATTTTCTGACAATGAATCAACAATTTTTGTAAAAGCTTGTGTGCCTCTGACATCTGGTTCTGAGCTTGTAGTACAATTGCTTTTCTGACACAGAAACAAAATAAACACAAATGGCTTCATTGATGTTTTGCAAGGGTTATAAGTATAGTCATGATATATTTCCTCAATTAGACTGTATAAACCTCCCAAGGGGAAGAACTGTGCCTGTTATAATTTTTGTTAAAAGAGAAAAAAAGTGTGTGTGTGCGAGCACATATGTGTACATGCTCACACATACACATACAAACAAGGAGAAAGTCTGAAATTGTAGATATCAGAATGTTAGTGATTATCTCTGAATGATACTTTTTTTCTCCATTTTGCTTATCTATATTTTCAAATTTCCTATAATAAAGAGGTGATACAAAAAAGGTTTTGTCCTAAGCTAAAGTTAATAAATTAATCCACAAACAAAACACATAAGAATAGTTATTTGAGAATTCATTCTGGGATTGGAGTTTCCAAAACTTCTTACCTATATACACCCTCTATGCTATTAAGAGCTGTGATCCCTGTAACAAGCAAATCAGCCAAATGATATTTGCCATCATTCATCGCTCTGTCAAACTGTATTTTTTGATCACACAGCATCCATAACTAATGAAAAATAAAAACAATTAAGGACAAGGCAACTGTTCATCTCATCCAACAGAGATATAAAAGTATTTTGGCTTGCTAATGAGCAAATATGCTTGCAACAATTCACACACTTTGAGATTTAAAAAATTTTTTGAAATATTTTAAGTATGTGAAAAAGCACTGAGTAACAAAAACGTGTACCAATCAACAACTGTGTCAAATCACAGTATTTGCTTTATTTGCTTCAGATACTATTACCTATTAGAAGATCTTTGCAAATTCCATTCCCCTTTTCCCAAAGTAAGCATTTGATTTGATGTTTATCATTCCCATTCACATTTTTATACATTTAAAAAATATATTCTTATCCCTGAACAATATAGAGTATGATCTTGTATGTTTTTAAATTTTGCATAAATAAGTACTATCATACTGTATGCATCTTTTGACAACTTGCTTTTAAGCTCAACATTATTTTCTGGAACTTACACATGTTAATACAAGTGATTCTAGCTCATTCTTTTTCACTAATAGTTTCCAGTTATACGAACATTCAACAACCTATTTATTCTCATGTTAAGTATTTTCTTAGTACCAATTTTTTGCTTTTGAACAATGCTACAATAAACATTCTTACTCATCTCTCCTTGTGCGCAGCAAGCAGGAGAAATGCGGGTTGTAGGACATACGGACCTTCACCTTAATATAGAGCCCATTTGATTTTCAAATGGGCTATACCAATTTACAGTCCGCACCAGTAGAACATGACATTACTTGTTGCTCAACATACTCACCAGTACTTGCTTTGTCAGATATTTTATCTCTGTCCAATCTGATGGGTCTGAAATATTGCATCATTTAATTTGTTATTTCCCTGATCACCAGTCAGGCTGAGCATCTTGTCATATCTACTGGCCATACATGTTTTTTCTGTGAACTGTGAATTAAACTGTGTGTCTTATTTTTTACTGTGTACCTTTTTAAAAAGTGGCCTGAACTGTAACCAAAACTGCTCTACTACATTAGCACTGCCACAGAACCACACTTAAGTCTTTCTTCCCTGCAGTATCTTGGGTGCTACCTATCTTCTATTTCATTTGCTTACCACCTTTCTGTCTGGGTACTTTGAATTCAGACCACAGCTTACTGAAAGCAGCAAATGAGATCCCAGGACGGCTCACATGCAGATGGGCACTCACACCACATCTAATGAAATGGAGTCAACAACCATGTGAATGGCAGCTTTGGGCAAAAGTAGAAGGAGAATCCTGGACCACAGTGTCTTATGATTTCAAATTCCCCAGTCCACTGAAGACTAAACTTGGTAAGGGAAGAATATGGTAGTGGCCCCTTGTAACAGCTTTTCCAGTGCAGTAAGGAACAGATGGCTTAGGACTGCTTTATAAAGTTCATTCCCTCCGGGTACAACCTCTTCCCAAAAGATTACTTAATTCTAAGAAGAGATTAGAGTTGTCAAGAGACACAACAACAAAACAAACCTAATTCTTGATCTATCCAAGGACACTGATTTCTTAATCTCATTCAGCTAGAGATTTAAGGAATACTAATTTAAAACCATGAAGACAAGAAGAGAAAAAGTCCCCAGCTTTAAATCTTTGATCAGAATTTACTTCTCAGCCTTCTTGAACAGAGCTTACAGTCTCCTACATACCTGTGCTGACCTCTACACACAGATGACACAGAAAGAAACCAAGAGACAAGAAACTGAGAAGAAACCCTAAAATATTCTGCTTTGACAACAATACAGTAAAACAGTTTTTTCAGAAATCGATCCAATGCCACACAAAAGACAGGTTACCTGGGCATGCTGACTATTAGGTGGGAATCGTTCCTTCAAGTGCTTTAACACTTCTGAAGCCGCAGAGAAACAGCCCTAAACAGAAAGACACAGTGTTGATGGTATAGTGGTTAGCATAGCTGACTTCCAGAATACAATCTGATTAGCACACCTATGTTGAAACCACACCTCACAGGATGTCAATAGGATTCACCTGTTCTTGCTGCAAAAACCTGGAAGACGCTGGCTGAGCCAGTCAGGTATCAAAGGGCTATTTTTTTTAGGTTTTGATATATTTTATTTGTTCATTTAAATTATATATATTTTTTAATTACACATACATGTTCACTCTAGAAACTTACAAAATACATGCAAACAATAAGAAAAAAAATTACTTTAATCTCACCAAAGATAATCATAGTAATGTTCTAGCACATATCTTTCTAAATTTCTCTTATGCACATGAAAACATAAATATTCTGGAAATAGGTATATATACTATTTTTTAAATGCCCTGTAACACTGTTTACCACACTCAATAAATATTTTTTGAATGAATTAATCTCTCCAGTGTCAACAAATACAAATCTGTATCATCAAAGTATTTTATTACATAAATTTACTTATTAGGTAAATAAATCATGATATATCAAAAAATCTATTTTAGGATATTTTGGTTGTTTCTAATTGATTCCACTTAAAAATGCTGTGGTAAGTATCTTAGTACATAGATATTTGCATACTTGTCCAGTTAGTTCCTTAGGATGAAACAGAAGTAGAACTACTGGGTCAAATGGTAGGTACTTTTAAGCCCTTTGATATATACATATATTACTAAATTACCCACCAGAACTATGCTAGGTACTTTCATACCAGCACTCTATGCCTTTCTCCTCTCCCAATATTTAAGCATCTTTGCCTATTTTATTGGTGAATCTGGTATTTTACTGTATTAATTTGGATTTCTTTAATGACTAATCTGAAATTTTTTCATGTTTTCTGGTCATTTATGTTTTTTCTGTGAATACATATTCATGTCTTTTTTATACTCTTATATTGGAATGTTTATCTTATTGAGCCCAAATGCTTTTCAATTTGTCCCAATTCTTTGATTAGGTAATATACCTTCTGTCTGTATAGAAGCTCAGTTAGACCACAAGTGAACTTTATCTAAAGTAAGTGAAAATTACATTGAATTATAATAAAGGATCATTAATCTTTTTATTCTTGTGATTTTAACAAGATCTTGCCAGTTATTTTCCTGAATGCCACATGGTGCAGGCATGTGGATCTAGATCTTGCCAGTTATTTTCCTGAATGCCACATGGCGCAGGCATGTGGATCTAGATGGGCTGTCAAGCCTTCAGGCCAAGTAGAGAGAACAGTACATATGCTGTAATAGCCCCCAAAACATTCCTGCTGTGACCTGCCATTCCTGAGGCTGGGAGAGGAGTGACAGAATTGCACAGAAAGAACAGAGGGTGGTTATCTTGGCACTTCCCTGGATCACAAAAGAAAGCTTGGAAACAGAAGTTCAGACTCCACCTACAGCTTCTTTATAGGTTCACCCAAACTCCAATCACCGCAATATCAAAGTGCAGCAGCCAGTTTATTGAGAGATCAATTTCAGAACACAAGTGGAAGCACACACAAAGTAAAAAAAGAGTGAATGGAAACTCATGATCAAGCTACCTTCTCCATAGATGGTCAAACTTTAATTTCACAGGTGGGAGTCTAACCTACGTAATTAAAAATGTGACAGTCATCAGCCCAGCAAGCATACCTAAGTGGTAGATGTTTTACAACTAATACGGTGTTTTGAAGGCAGGCTGAAGAAAGGGGAAAAGAGATTGAAATGAAATAAAGAGGCCACTAACTATCAGCTAGCTGTGCATTAAAGGCTTCCTAACATATCCAGACAATGATGGGGTCAGCAGGTTTTTCACATAAGCCCAGAGGTGAAAGAGGGATGAAGATGGAAATTCACACATAGGTCCAAAGACCATGGTCACTTTCCAGGGTTTCACCCCCCCCAGGAAAAATCATGAAACTGTAATATTTTACCTTGGAGAAAATTTTGAGGCTAAAGAATTGTGCCAAAATCAAGATTTCAGTAAAGTAATTTTCCATTCCATTAGAAAAATAAAATAATTTCTATCCTGTGTAACTCAAAGACAATTGAAGGGAAGCTATTCCACTGTTTAAGGTTGGGGTCAGTGGGGAGAATCCAACTTAAAAAGTCACATGGGACACTTAATTATTAATTAATTAATTGATTATTTTATATAGAGTCTTAAAGTTTATTTTGGTAGACTTGCTTTTTATGGTATTGACTTAAAGTAACTACTTTTCAGAAATGACTCTTTGAAAAACTAAAAATGCAAATGTTTATACTTTCTTTTATTTCATAGGTACATAGTGATTACCCAGGAATAAGGATTCTCCCTTTTCTGCCTGTAAAGAGCAAATAGATCTACAGAATGCAAGCTACAGGTGGGTGAATTCTATGGGGTGTGAATTATATCTCAGTAAAGTTGTTAGAAAAAAAAAGTCACAGCAAATCCTTCACTGAAGGTTCACTGACTCATTCATTACCAACTAAACAGAGCACCAGAAGAGGAAAAGAAGAAACTTAAGGAGGTTCTGGTGCCATTAAGAGGGGGAAAAAAACAAAAGCATGGTGAATGTGCATCTTCTCCAGAGAAAAGCCAACAGCAGAGCGGCTGGCTGCTCTCTGGTGTCAGAAAGCCTGAGCAGCACTTCCCAGGCCCAGGAGGAGGGCAACTGCTGGGGGTACACGCAGGACCCAGTAGCCAGAGCCCATCCAACTCCGCTGTCTACACAGCTACCTCATGGACTGAAACATGCTAAATCCCTTTAGTAGAGGAGGTATTTATAGACTTCTGATGGGATAGAAACTACCCAAAGATCCTCGGGCTGCAATTAGGGAGTACTGAGTGGTATGATGTAACCTAACAATAATGGATACCACAAAGAGGTGGAGAAAAACAATGTGGTCAAGGAAATGCACTTACAGCCAAGGTAGTGTTCAGTGAGAATGCGGGCTTTAGAAAGGAGGTTTCCCTGCCCTCTTCCCCAAGAAAGATGATGTTTTGCACAAAGGAGAGAGAAAGCTTAGGCAGCATGAGAGACACTTTGATCAATCCCCTATAAAGAGAATCATGTAAAATTCCTTGGCCTGTAAGTCAAGGTTATGTCCAGTTCCCACTGTCCTACTTTGGAGTAGGTTCAACTTGGGTTGGAGAACTGACTCTGCATTTAGTGGTGTGGGTATAGGAATTAGCTCCCTGGAACTCAATTCCTTGTTCTGTGAAATAGGTATAATAAAAAGTTGAACTCATGGAGCTGCTATAAGGATTCAGTAAGATAATATATGTAAAACACCAAGCACATAAAAAATGTACAATGAACATTAGCTATATTTTTACAGCTATACATGTATATCATTTTAGCTATACTTTTATTATGCTCTCCCCTCTCCTATAAACATAGACAGCTCTACTATCTTACATTTCAGACTCTTTTTTATTCCATTTGTTACATGGAAATAGCTGGCCTCTAATTCCCTTCTATCTGGTGTCAAAAGGGACTCCAAGTTCAACAAACTTTGCCGACTCCAAACCCAGTCCATTTCCACTCATGGGATTTCACCCTTTCAGCCACCTGCATCCAACCAGACCCATCAAGACATGTCCAGTGCCTTTCTCAAGCTCTAGAGGGAATGGCAGAACCTCCACTGTTCCAGAAGCACACTGGCCCAGCCACCTGCCTACCTGCTCCGCGTGCAGCTCTGCGAGGTGGCACAGAGCAACGGCAAACGACTCTGTGTTGTTCTGCTGCACGCCCGCATTTACTGACTCCAGGCTGTTCATACTCAGCAACATCTGGGCTTGCTGCAGTGCCATGGTGCTGGTGACAAGAACAGGAATTCCTTACAGTCAAGAGACTCCAGTTGCCTATCAGCCACACCCTACAGTTATCTTGTGTGGAAAAGGAAGGAAGTTAAGCCCCTCTGCAGCCTCTGGCTTTGTGGGGGCAGCTGCCTCCCAATGCCAGCTCTCCCACTCTCAGGACAAGGAGAGCAGAGAAACATCTGAATGTGCAGCCCCAAAGGAAATATGGAGTTGTTACAGGTCCAAGATCCAGACAACCACCAACCCCCACCACTACTTCTAACTTCCCTGTGGTTACAGCATGTTAATTAGTTTTCATGGGTAAATTCAGACCTGATGCCATCCTGGCACCAGCTGCACAGGCAATGCTTAGTGGCCAGTGTCTGAAACTGTTTCAGACCACATCATGCCAAAAAATTATCCCAAGTGAAAAAACAAGACTGGTAAAATCGGCACTTCTTTTCATTATTAATTCCTAGAAGCAGCAGATTATCTAGGGGAGAGGTTACAGGCTCCAGGATTAAAGATCTGGTCCAGAAATTTACTTCCAAGCTAACAGAGGCTAAATGGAAAATCAAACACAAGACTAGAGATATTCCGAGACCACTCCCTGGCTAACAGGGAAGACTTTCTTTAAGCTTAGCTTTGGGGCTCAGTGCTCGACTTGAGTGCTGTGGCCCACGCCTCCTACAAACAGGCAGAGGTTCCTGTCTCAGAGCACAGTGGTACAGTGCTTAGAGTCAGAGGCCTGGGCTCGACTTGTTAACTACATTCATGACCTTGGGCAGATGAGATGTGTGAACCTTGAATTCCACATCCTGGAGTGGAGATCACCCACCAGTTACCCCTCAGAGCAGTTGGGAAGTGTAAATAAGAACGTGAAGAAGAAAGAAACTTTGCAAAGCCTGTGCAAAACACAAAATGTTTTCAAACTCTAAGGATTTTCTTTAATCCCCCACATGGGCAACTTCCATCAAAGGGGGAAAGACTTGTTTGGCCTTTCAGAAACCCAGTTCACTAGCTTCTGCTTATCTTTGAAAGGACTCACACTTCCACGGCCTTGAAGAATCTGCTTGAAGACCCACCTGCGGCCGTAGAGTCTCCAGATGGCCGTTTTCTGTGCGATGCTGATATCAATAAGCTCTGACAGGCTGTGCTTCCAGTGCAGGAGGTCGGAGTCCTTCAGAGCATCCATCAGTTTGTTTGCCGTCTTCCCAGCAAAAGCCCTCTGCTGCACCAGGGACTGGATTCCCAGGGAGGCAAGGTACTAAAGGCACAGACAGACCCATGACTCAAGACAGAGATTACATAACAGAATTTGTTTTGTTCTTCAGAAATTTGGCATATTCACACATGCACAGCAATACCACTATTTAAAAGATAAGTACTTAGAGACTGACACTGACCCATATGAAAGCTGGGGCTAGAAGAGAGGCAGATGGTACACTGGGAAGACCCAGGGCTTTGATGTAAAAACACTGCCTCTGTCATTTACTGTGTGACCTGGGGCCAGTCACTTAGCTTCCTAGCCAAGCCTCAGCTTTCTTATCTATAAAATGGGCCTCAAAGCTACCACAAATAATTACTGAAAGGATTAAAGTGAAATAGTATGTGTCAAACACTATGGAGTAGGAGATTTTAGAAATGATGCTTATTATGAGCATTAATTACTTTTTTCATTAATTTCTAGCAGTTTTCAGGGATGAAAGCTCAACTAATAAAAAGGACAGCTTAAATCCATAATAGAAATTGTTCTTTAGAAGTATATATATATATCATTTATTTTAAAGAGCTACTTACTTGTTATTATAATCAATTCCTTATGTTTAAGTTTCCTTTCCCAAAAAATGAGTCGAAAGGACAATTTACAAATTTAAAAGCACATATACCAAATTATTACATTACTTTCAGTTTTACTGGACTTTGCTGAAACTTCATGAGACAGAATGATGAAGCTATCCCACTGCCTATGGTCCAGTTTTCAGTAGATGTTTTTGAGACAGAACAAGGTTCTTTGTACCAAAGTAATCTAGAGTCTAGCAGTCAACACTACTTCATATACGGAGACTGTCCTTTCAGTGTCCTTCAGTATTTGTCACTGAGGACTTAATTCAGGTCCTTCCCTGTCACTCAAAATGACAAAGGACAAATCTGCCTATCAGGTTTACTGGTTCCTGGCTTTGTTTATTGTTTAAAACAAGGATCAGCAAACTTGTCCTATAAAGGGTCAGAGAGTAAATAATTTAGGTTTTGCAGGCCACATTTGGTCTGTGTTGCATATTTTTTGTTGCTTTTTTCCCCCAACTATTTAAAAATATACAACCCATTCTTAGCTTACCTACGCAAGCCAGATTTGACCCAGCGGCTGTGGAGTTTGCCAAAACCTCATTTAAAAATAAGCCTTCTGCATCTTGCTGCACTGATGGACAGTGACTGCACTGGGGTATGGGTGGGGACTTGATAATACGGGTAAATGTAGTAACCACATTGTATTTTCATGTGAAACCTTCATAAAAGTGTATATCAATCATACCTTAATTAAAAAAAAAATCCTTCTGCCCTCGGGCTCTGTGCGGAGTCCAGCCCCGCCCCAGGGGCGGAGCGATGCCGACTGAGGCGGGCTGGCTCAGTAGCGGGGGTGGGGGAGATGGCAGCGGCCGTTCCACAGCGGGCCTGGACCGTTCGTTGTGCAGCGAGCAGCTACCCAACAAGGACATTACCAAGTTTATTCAGGACCACGGTTCAGATTCATTTCTTGCAGAACATAAGTTAGCAGGAAACATTAAAAACGTGGCCAAGACAGTTAATCAGGACCATTTGGTTACAACCTATAACCATCTTTTTTAAAGCAAGCGTTTCAAGGGTACTGAAAGTGTAAGTAAAGTGGATGAGCAGGTAAAAAATGTGAAGCTTAATGAAGATAAACCCAAAGAGACCAAGTCCGAAAAGACTCTGGATGAGAGCACCAAAATACACAAAATCTGTTCTTTAAAAAGGAGATAAAACCAACTTTCTCCAAAAGGGAGATGTTGTTCACTTGCTGGTATACAGGAACACTACAGGGTGGGACTGTTTTTGGTACTAATATTCAAACAAGGTCAAAGAAGAAAAATGCCAAGCCTTTAAGTTTTACGGTTGGAATAGGCAAAGTTATCAGAGGATGGGATGAAGCACTCTTGACTCTGAGTAAAGGAGAAAAGGATCGACTGGAGATGGAACCAGAATGGGCTTATGGAAAGGACAGCCTGATGCCAAAATTCCACCAAATGCAAAACTCATTTTTGAAGGGGAATTAGTGGACATTGATTGAAACAGCAATGCTTTAGATATAACGACAGCAACAATAAAAACAGGCTTTGAAGAAACTTATGTAACTAAATTAAAGCTGGTTACTATTATAAGGGAAGAATCAACTAGAAAATTTAAGGAGTTAAAACTTGTTTACTTGATCCTACACTATTAAGAAATGTAATCTGTCATAAATCCCTGAAGTTTAAAATACTTTACTGAAACTGTTAAAATTTTGGTTAAGGAGAACTCATTTTCCTTTTACCTCATGTTGTAAACTAATAGGGTCAATAAAAATGTCTTGAAAAATAAAAATAAGCCTTCTCTGAAGCTTTTCTAAGCAAATTTGTACAAGTCAATGTTGATCAATAAACTAAACAAAGATATCATCTAATTGATAAATGCAACTTTCACAGATGTTATTAGGATATAGGAAGTAGGGAGAAATCTATCAAATAGAATTCAGTGATTTGGATTAATTAAGGTCACATGAAACAACCAAGAATGGAACCACACCATTTATGTATTTAAACAATCTCACAGAAAGATGAGCCTTACCGGTAACCCAAAGTGTACTGCTTTCTTCACAGAATGCTCTAGCAGAACATAGCTATCAGATCTCTTCTGCCCCAACACATAAAGCCAGCTCTGGAAAAAGAAATCATCAAAATATACCCAAACATGATAATGATAAAAGTATAGCCTAACAATGATAATGGCTAATGTTCTATGAAAATAACAGCATGGTTATAAGGAAGAATTAACAAGGTACAAAATAAATCCTCTAAAATACTCTTCCATGATTATGAACCGACATGAAATTCGTTGAACACATTCAAACTGTCAGACTGAAATAAACAAGCCATTGATCTTCATCTCTGAGAGCAGTCAGTAGTAAGTGTTTCAGAAAAAAAAGTATGAAGGCCCCATATGGGCTTTAATTGAAAAAGTGAGATTCTCAGGTGACTGTTAAATGAATACAATGTTCTACTTGTGCTTGGCAGTTATGGACAATGGTCTCATCCAGTTAATCAATGCTACATACACCTTCTTGTCAATGCCAATGTTCAATATGATAGTTTTGCATGGCAAGTTGCATTAAAATCTGTAGATAAAAAATACACCCAAAGCAATACAGAGGTCAGGAATTAAAGAACTATGGGTTGCCTTTCCTGAATTCCCACGACCACCTAACTAGTTTCCCTTCACTGCTAAGGACCTTCCAACTGCAAAACAACGTAATTTAAATGGGGCTTTCTGAAGGCCAACTCAATCCACAAGCAGAACTCCCAAGGCAGGAGGGTGGACTCACCAAGCAATGCTGGAGACACACGTGATCGTTGGACTCCTGGGCAATCCTAATTGCCTCCTGCAGGGCCAGCTCTGCCTGTTGACTAATGACAGACTGAACATTAATATCTTATTAACAATCACAAACATGCACAGGCAGCAGTAACAGGAAGGCATCTGTACAGTAATTCACCTGAGTGCAGGCTGCTGGGCTGCAAGATGCAAAGAGGGGCTTAATCCCTCAGAGGCCCTCCCCTCCCCAGCAGCAAGAAACATTAACAGTGGAGAATCCTGTCCTTTAAAAAGTGGATTTCTACTAAAAGGAGAAATAAGGAATGTCTTTTCTAGATCTCAGCTCCTAGGGTTTTTATTTCACCTGTTTGCTGCTGAGGGGAGGTGCAAGGAAAGGATATATATCTTACTTTTCACTGTACTCCCTTCTGCATTGTTTGAATTTTTTTTTTTCTTACTATGGCTTTTGATACTTACATTTATATAATTTTCTCAAAACTACTTCTAAAAAGTATTTTGTGGATACCCATTTCTGATATTTTTTTTTCTGCTCATGTGGTTCCCTCCATCTGGGATGTCTACCCCAATCTTTCAACTTCTGTGGAAATTCAGTCAATTATTCTTGGCCCCACTGAACTCTCTCACTTCTGAAAACACCCGCAGAAATGCTATCTGTGCAGGGCTTAATTAAATACTACTGTGTATCACCTTCTATTTATTTAATCTCTGTTAATTTTATTTCTTCAACTAGTTTATAAAACCTGCAGAGGGCATGGGCTTAACATTTATTGTTTATTATTTATCTCCCCTACTGTAAGCTCCATGATAACAGAGGTTATCTTTCTTTTCATTGTTGTATCCTCAGCACCTAAAATAGCGCCTCATACAGAGTAGATGCTGAGTAAACAACAATAAAGATTTTCAAGAAATCTCCACAATTCTGTTAGCTAAATGACAAAGATTTATATAGGCCTATAGCTTTAAAACTAGCAACAAAGAAGCCTAGACCTGAGTAAATCAGTAAATCAGGAATTAACTAGCAGTTAATTTCAGGCAACTAGCCACCTACCATTGAGAATATTATAATACCATAAATATAAAGAATATTATACATATAAAGAAATTCTGTGCATCAGATTGTTTCTATAAGGCTCTATACAAATTTCCAAATCCCAGGGGAAGCTGTTTTGAACACAGAACAGAAATAGGTTAATGGTATATACCTCAAATGGTGTTCCCATTGATTAAGAGTACATAAAAAATGAAGGGCCCTGATCAAGAGATTAAAGCTAGGCAGACAAAAAGAATTTGATTACTAAAAGGTGATAATGGAATCTCACAAAATCATGGAGTTTAGAGTAGCCTTAAACATTTTGTGTACAACTATCAATCTGATACATGAATTCCCTTAATGACATGCTGGGTCTAGAACTGAGTAATCTGGTGATACCCTTCTCGGAGGGTTTATACAGGGAACTTCTTCCATCTGATGAGTGAAAACGTTTTGCCCTTCAATTTGCACTGACCAGCTCTCACTCTTCTTTTACGGTCTTACTCTCCATCAGTCTAAGCCCTTCACCTGACCTTTTGTTACATGAAGATGTTAAACACATTCTTGGCTAAATCATGCCAAGCTAAACATTCTCACATCCTTCCCACATTATTTGTATGACATGGCTTTGAATGCCTCCAATAAGACTGTCCCCCACACAAGCTTGTGTCTGTGTCCTTTTTAAAATTTGACTATTAAAAAACTATATAAAACCAGAAATTAAAATTTCTGAATGTTACTTGACCCATACAGCAAGGCATAAAAGTTTCAATTCTTGAATTTTGGACACTATTTCCATTAATACACTCTAGAGTCTCTATTCAAACATGCCTACAGCAAAGAGCACATTTCTCTCAAATGGGAAAAAGTCACAGGGTGGGGTGGGGAGGCCCTTTCAATCAGTAATTTCCTACCTTTTCATCATTACTCACATTACTTCACTGTTTCCAAAACAGCCTGCAGGCTTGGAAAGTTTTTACCCACTTAACTCTATTTAGTAAATAATAATTGATCAACTTTCCTACCTTTATTCATTGAAATCATAGACATATTTTAGCAATGGCATAATCCAATGTCACCTCCCTGAGCTGCCCGAATCCCATCCAAAAGCACAACATGAATTCTAAGTAAACTGTACAGTCTCTCATCCACGAAAGGGATAACTTCCTTTTGGCTTTTTGAAATTCTGAAAATAGCTCCTGCATCCCCATTATTACCTCTGAAAAATCCTTTTGGGAATCTCCAGCCTAATGACCTAATTTCCTTTTAATTCAATGGCTGTTCTTAGAAGTCATCAAAGAGGCCACATACTAAAGCAGTAATGCTCAACAGTGACACATGGGGGCAGACTACCTAAGTGGGAGATTTTCATTAACTTCTGTCCAATGAGGAGGCTTTCCTCCTTGGAAGTTATTGACAAGTTCAAGTTGAATAGTTTCTTTCTTTTCTTCTCCTTTTTTTAAATACAGCATTAAAAAAAAATCTCTGTTAGCACTTGAGAGTTAATTTCTTCGATTTCTGCATGGATAAAAATCTGTAAACTTACTAGTGACCAAAGCGGCAGTGCAGGGCAGCCAGGTTCAGGGCAGCATATCTCAAGCTGCGTCCATAGCCCTCTTCCCCGTTACTTTTGCTTTCAGCTCCAGTAAGAATTAGGCGGTCAAAATAATGAAGGAGGCTATGTGTTGAACTGAAAACATCTTGGACCCGGAGGTTGTTTAAGTAGCTGAGATAATGCTGAAACAAGAAGCAAGCAACAACATATTTTAAATGTTGTTTACTCTTGCATAAGACTAATTCAGAGCGTATACCCCAGTGTATCCCAGATACTATCCCCCACCCTTCTAACAAGATGATCATAGTTTAGCTTAATATTTTTCCCACAGACAGAATAAAAAGGTTCAAGATACACTGGTTTGTTTCTCCCCCATCCCATCCCCTAGGAATCCCCAGACGAAACCAGGAGTTCCATTACTATGTGTGTCAAGTGTTTATCCTCAATATACTTCCACCGTGCCACTGGTTACAGTAGGACCCATGGGAGATACGGGAAGGGAAGGAGGGACTCACCTAACTCAAGTATTAAGGAATACTGCATGTTCAAAAATAAAGACTTCAAAACATGAATTCATATCAAAATTATAAAATAATTTTCTTAAATGTCCAAGTTAAAACACAGACTTTTACTAGTTTTACTAAGTTAATTATCTTCTATTTTGAGACTATTTTCATTTGTTTGAGTTGAATTAAACTTCCCTCCAAACAGGTAGATTCCAGTTACTTAGATATATTTCTTTAAGTGGATAAAGTCAGATGTCAAACCCCAGTACTATTAAGAAAGTTTTTCAGGAAAAATCCAATAAGGAACAGAATTATGTGAACATATAATAAAAAAACAAACACTGACAAAAGAAAAGGAAAAGAATTTTAGCCCCATAACTTATTTAAAAAATCAGTCTATTCTGTCATTTCCATTCATAATTCACAACATGGGAGAGATGATAAATGAAAGGGAACATAAATAGACTGACGAAATCCCTACTGGCACAGGCATAGGAGAGTGGGAGGGAAAGCTTTGCAACTTATGCTGAGCTGTTTACTTGCCAACAGCACAATTTCTTTACAAGAACCTGGGCCAAGGGACCAATCCTCATGTGCTACATATAAAGAGTAGCCTTGTCATTTCTTTCCAGTCCAGCCGCAAGGTCAACAAATGCTGAAACTCACCGCTTCAGCAAAGTCAGGATTAAATTTCAACAAGTTGTTCAATTCTTTCTGTAAAGAAGCTGGTGTGAGGGCTTTAGTCTCATCATTCTTTAACAAAGAAGCCTGAAATTTAAAGACAACAACTGAGTAGTAATGAGAAACAGCCAATACACATATGGGAATGTATACTACTTGCACCACCTGATTATTTTCTTTTCTGAAGCTACTCTCAACTCTTGACTGGATAGACACTGTTTCCTCTTCCTGAAGCACTAAGCCTCCCAACCACACTCCCTATCACATACTCCTCCCATGCCTACCAAATTCCTGCTCATTCTCCAGGTCCCAATTCAGACTCTGGTCACCTCCTTCTATCACCTTCCAGATTAAGTAAGGCCCCATAAGCCCCTATGTGCTCCCATAAGTCCCCTGCACTAACCCTTCCTGGAGTACTTATCAAACTACACTAAAAGTGCCAGTCTGACCCCACTTCCAGATGGCAGGCAGATTGTGTATATCTCCAACACTGCAAAGATCTATGGCACTGGCTGCCCTGGTTATTTGTTTCATATGGATGGTACCAGCAATGACTATATAAAATATGTAGAAAATGTCATTCTAAGTTAATTAATACTTAACTAGGTTATAGACACTTCAATTTTACCTTGACAAATTTTCTTTGTAAGTAGTAATAATTTCTAATTCCATTTTAATTCATATTATAGAAGATTCCAAAAATACAGAACAGCATAAAGAAAGCAAAAATCATCTGTAATCCCTCCATCCAGAAATAATACTATTAAATACATCAGGATATTTTATTCCAGTGTATGTTAAAATATGTGTAGATCTGTGCATATATGTATACATATATCCCATATATTTAACAAAAGAATATATCATTTACTTTCTATTCTTTTCATTTAATAATATATCATAAACTTTGTTTCATCAGTCTTTGAAAACTTTTTAAAGCACAAGTATTAACCCTTTGTCACATTTATTGCAAATACTGTTTCCCATTTTGTTGTTTGCCTGTTAATTTTGTATAACATGTTCTGGCATATAGACATTTTTAATTTTTATACTCAAAAATCAAATGATCTTCTCCTATATGTTTTCTTCCACAGCTTTTGTTTAGAAAGTCTTTCTCCACCTAGTAGATAAGTTAAAACTTAATACGTAGTTCCTTCTAGTCTAATTACAGCTTTCAGTATTTACATTTAACCCTTTAATCCATCTGTAATATACTGAGGTATGAGGATGAGGTGAGGATCCAGCTGTCTTTTCTCCTTTATATTTAATCAATTGTCTCAATGGGTTTTTCTAATCTGTTTGATTCTATTGTTTTCATCTAGATCTAAACAATACATCCTTCTGCTGAAAGTTAGTTTTCTAGAGAAAACTAGAAAAGCAAAAATAAAAATTCTATGCTGAAAATAACATGGGAGAAAAATGTTCAGCTTACGTTAATAAGAAAATGAAAAAGTATGGATCAAAAGCACCAGCAAGACTTGTTTTGGGTGAAATGTACTGATGTCTGCAAATTGAAATGCACCAAAAAATCAGATGAAATGGTGGTTGGATAAAGGATGGATAAATAGATGATAAAAACAGAGAAAAATATTAACTACAGGATCTAGGTAAAGGTAAATAGGTTTTCACTGTACAATGTTTTTCAACTTTTCTTTCTGTTTGAAAACGTCCGTGGTAAAATGTTGGAGGAAGGGAAATAAGTCTTCTAAATCATGTTTGTGGACTATTAGTTGCACACCATTATTAAATTAACTTGCATCATAACTTTAATAGAAAAATAAAATCACACACGAAATAAGAAGGAACATACGGCTATAACTGCATTGTTAGTGAAGAAAAGGAGATTAAGAGTTAGCGGCTAATGCAGATTCATTCATAAACCTACTAACATAACAGGCATATGTCATGATATACAATGTCACAGGATTAAAAAAAATTTTGTGATAAATACAGAAGTTACATACCTGTTGAGAAAGAAAAAATTCTGCTTGTTTTTGTGACAGAGGCCCACTGCAAGATACCTCCTCTTCTCTGGAAAAAATAATAATAATAAAGAATTACACAATAGTTTACAAATGCTTACAAAGTCAAATAGTTTCATCAGAAGAGTTAAAAAACTTTTTAAATTAATTCTCCCCTCTCAGGAACAGAAAAGACATACTTAAAAGTGATATTGAATGACCTGCCAAAGTTCACACAATATAATTATGGACAGATACAGATCTAAATTCTACACAGCTTCCAGCATGATCTTTCTAAAAGGTAAATCTATCATGCCAGCCCTGATTTAATGCCTTTCAGTGGTATGTCATCACCTTCTAGAATAAAGTCTATACTGCTTAGCAGGGCAAGTGAATGCTTCAAGAGTGATTTTACCTCCTACCTCTTCCCTTTGCCTTCTCTTGCTCACCTATACCAGCACTGATGAACTCCTTATTGGTCTCCTCTCATGCCAAGATGCCCCACTGCTTCCTCAGCGTACAGGGCCCATTGTCTCACCTACCTTTGGACTGTTGTACACCATTCATCATTCAAGACTAACTCAAGTGCCATGTCCTCCAAGAATCTCCTGGCATCTCTCATTTGAGCTCCCACTATCTCCTGGAGATGCTTGTCACAGCAACTATGCTTTGCTGCACTTACCTGTTCTTACTCACATTTGTATGGGAATACCCAAGGCCACATTTAGACAAAGAACAGGCACTCAGAGTTTGGGAAATGAAGGCAGCAAGGGTTTCTGACTCCTTGATATGGATACAAGAAGTGCTGTATTAAAGAACAGGAAAAAAGTGGCTTTTCCTAAGAAATAACCATTTGCCTAGAAGTTTAGATTACCTAGAACCAATAAACTAAATATGTGTTGGTATATATTTAAGAAATCTATACATGTACAATATAAAGGTTTTATTTTAAAAGCAAAGTATGAATAATACTCTTTTGCAACATGACTCTGAAGAAATGGCTTTTCTATATAGGATTACAACATGTATACAAAAAGCTGTTTATTCATAAATAATATTTTTATAAGCATTGTGTCTAATATAACAGTTCTCAAACTGCTTCATGCAAACAATAAATAGATATTCAAAGAAAAACCATGTTTCTGAGGTTAAATAATTTTGGGCAAGTTGTATACTCTATCATGCTTGTATACTCTAAATAATTTTGAGAAAGTTATATCTTGATGTGCACTAGAGAAATCCAATAAAAAGAAACTATTTACTTCTGTTTAATGTACCATTTACCAAACTCATTTGAACAAAGAATCCTTTCCTCACAGCTCTCAAGAAGCACTAGTGTTCCATAGAAAACACTCGGAGAGGAGCTGCTCTAATATTCTCTTGGTTTCATTTCTAGTAAATATTACCTAATAATCCCAAGGCAGTATATCAGATTTTGCAACTATTAGGGCTACCGAGAACCAGCCCCAACCAGGTATCATAACGATCAGTGATACAATAGTGACCTAGAGGGAAATGGGAAAAAGTTCTCAAATGGAAATAGTTAAGTGTCTAAGCAATAAGAAACCCTTTTCTCAGGGCATTACGATTAACATGCATAATGTGGGGGGAGGGACACAGGGAAGGCTATACAGCACGGAGAGGACAGGTAGTGATTCTACAGCATCTTACTATGCTGATGGACAGTGACTGCAATGGGGTATGTGGGGGGAACTTGGTGATGGGGGGAGTCTAGTAAACATAATGTTCCTCATGTAATTGTAGATTAATGATACCAAAATAAAATAAAAAATAAAAATAAAAATAAAAGAAACCCTTTTCTCTTAAATGAAGGAATGGCTATAACAAATAGATAAACATGGCTGTAACGAAAGGGCTAGAGACAGATGAGAATCTGAATGAAAGCAGACAGAACACTATGAGTCCCATCCTCTGAAGTTCATGATGCTCACTGATACTAAATGCTTTATTTACTTAAATCCTTTCCCAAAAGAGACTGCAGGTAGTATATAATAAAGGATACAGGAGTGATAGAGTTAATAAAACAGAAAAAGAGAAAATCAGAATCACACAAAGTGAAGTTGCTACAAATGAAGGGAAACACAGTTGCTATAAATAAAGATCAAATTTGGCTCTGGCTTCCACCGCAGAGACTGTGGCCGACAGGAACAAGCTTGGGAAGAGCAAGGAGAAGTACCATGGCCCAAGCCATCCTTTACTAACTCCTCCTCTGCTTCCTCAGAGCCTCACAAATACATGCTGGAGAAAATGACTCTTAAGAAGCCAAAGAGACATTCAATTTAGGAAAAGGACTACCCATTTAGGAAAAGCATTCAAGTATACCTTGTTTATAAATCCAATTATCAGCTGAGAGAGAATTTTAGACTTATTAGTGCTATACATCAAGGGCACTTCACCTGGGTCCATGGATGGGCTTCTAGGAGTCCATGAACCTAGTAAAACTGCAGGCAAAAGTTTGTAAGATGTGTATCTTTAATGTGGAGGCAGTATCTGGAATTCATGAGATTCTCAGAAGGAATCTGGAAACTCCTCTGAAGGGCTTATATCTACCACTGTAAGTGAAATTTTAAAAATATAGGCTAAATCAATCAACAAAGAGTTTTTATTTGTGAGCACTTGCAATGCATAAAACACCAGTTCTGGTCCTGGAGGAGAAACATAATGCCTTAATGGGCTCAGAGCCATGGAGAAGGCTAAGACCAGGCCAGTGAAATGACGGCAGTAAATCACCAATGCCAAGTATGAATCTGAAGATGAACTCGGTGCTTAGCAAAGGGGAAGTCAGTCCTGCTGGGGTAGTGAGGAACTTGAAAGTTGGGAAGGAGTGGAGAAAGTATTCAGGAAGAAGGCATTCCAGGAAAGAAAAATAAAAGACACAAGCTGGGAAAAGGCCTGGCATTGGAGGGACACAGCAGACCTGCTGGCTGGAGTAAAGGATCAAGTTGAGAAGCAGAAGGTAAGGTCAGAAAGGTCAACCACAGAAGGCCTCAAACATCAGGCCAGGAGTCTCTGGAGTCTGGAGATTTCTGAGAAGGGTAGTGAGAAGACAAAAGCAGGGGAGGGAGGGACTGAGAAAGGGCACAGTTTCCAAATATCCAAGGAGGCTGTGAGGACCTGAGCCCTCTGAGTTGTGTGACCAGAGCTGATCAGGCACCCCACCCCCGGCGGTGCTCAGGCCACACCACCCTTCCTTCCATCTCTCCCATATGCCAGCTTGTCCTGTCTGAGGCCGTGTGTCTGCCATATGCACTGGCACGGCTCCTGGCTGTCTCCTTCATCACCTTGACCCCAGACGCACAGGGCCCTCACTATTTACTATTAGGTTGTATAGTGACACAACAGTGACCTAGAAGGAAATGGGGAAAAAAATCACCCAACAGTTCTCTAATTGTGTGTCTGGGTATAGCTCTTCACTGCACCGACACTCAAAATTACATAACTTACTAATCTAGTTACCTCTCTATTATCTGTCCCTCCTCACATGACTGCACAAGAACAGGGACTTTCTCCCCTTTGCTGACAGCACAGCATGTAACACAGTGCCTGGTACACCAGAAGCACTTAGCGTTTAATAAATTAATGAATTTGGGAGACTTATATTAAATCACTGGCAAGTGAAGAAATACTTCTACTCTTGCTAGGTCCTTTTAGAAGCACAGAGAAGATGTAGTTCCAGCCATTTGCAGGCTGGTGGCCTCCACTGCATACTCAAGCCTGCCCGCCTACTGCAGGACACAAACAAACACTACTGCACGGCAGCAATGAGTGGATGAACGCTGAAGCTAAGTTTCCAAGGGAGCTTGCTTCTGTAACTGGTGTTTCAAAAAATACCTGATAAACATTTCTTGACCGAGTATTTATTCCCTCCCTCCAAATTTAACAATCAGGGACAATTTTCAAATGGGAATAATTGCATTGTAAGATGTGAGATTCACAAGGTATGCAATGTTACTTTCCCCTTTCTAATTTTAATACAAACTTTTAGGGCAAGAAAAATAATTTCCTGGAAGAAAAGACACCTAAAACAAAAGAAAGGGCAAGAATGAGAAGCTTCTCATAATGCAATATTAAAAAAGATCACAGAAAGAAAAAAATGAAATTTTCCTTTTTAAAAGAACCAAGAAATGCATATAACTATATCCTATAAAATAAAGTAAAAAATCTTACAAAAAGTAAAATCATTCCTTTTTGGACAAAGAATTATAATACTTTATTAGAAAAACATTTAAATAATCTATTTCTTTAATTTCAGTGATGAAATTCAGTTTACTATATGTACATTATTTTCTGAAACTGTACACCTTACTAGTAAATGCACTGGATAACACACAAATTAATTCTTAGAACAGGATAAAAATAAGATACAGTTAGACACTACACTGATGGACACTGACTGTAATGGGTATGTGGTGGGGACTTGATGATGGGGGGAGTCTAGTAACCGTAATGTTGCTCACATAATTGTAGATTAATGATACCAAAATAAAAATAAATAAATAAATAAATAAATAAAAGATACAGTTAGACCTAGTTAAACCAGATATAGGAAAAAGCCAAACTGTATTAAGAAAAGTCTGAATTACAACATTTCTCAAGAAGTGACATTCTGCTATTTTAAGCATATTAAGTAGCCAGAACAAGATTACACTGTAGCCTGGAAGCATTCCCTAGGGCCTTAACTAAAAGAGAAACTAGAGAATGAACACTCCTTGAACATTTACTACATGCCAGGTACAGTTCTAAATACTTTTCATGCATTTATCATCTCACAACAGCCCTCTGAGGAGGTGAGATAATCCCCATTTTGGAGATGAGGAAATGGAAGCACAAAGAGGGTGAGCAACTGGCCCAAGGTCTCACAGGGTATAAGTGGAGGAGCCAGAATTTAAACCCAGTGACTCCACAGCCAGATGCTTAACCCTACACTATACTGCCTTTTCACTAGATGAGAAGCATTTGTAAGCAACTCTAAGCAAGTGAGTTTTGGTAAGTATTTAATGGTAAAATCTTGCTCCCAGTATGTTCTGAACAAATCATGGAACCATACAAAGGCCACTCACAGGAACTGCAGGGAAGCATTCTCTATCCACATACAGTCACCACTTACCCCACCAAGGGGGCTAGCCAGCCCACTTAGAGCAAGAGGGGTTTACTTAAATCAGCTCTGAACACATTGTATTATAATGATCTTTAGGTGTCAGTCTTCCTCACCCCAGTGGGCCTCTGGAGATCAGGGAATATGAAATACACGCATGCACACACACCCATGTGTTTTTCCCTCCTAGTACTAGTTTTCTGGGAAGATGATCCCTAGAAACAGTTGGGGACAGGGGAAGTGAGACAGCAAAAGTAAGGAAGTTAATTAAAATTATGTTATGGGGCCAGTTACCAGTGAGGGCAATGGATGAAGCATTTTGATTCTCTGCATTCATTCATCCAACATATACTCACACTTCCTAGGAGTCAGGCACTGCACTAGCACTGGCAGAAATGATGAGCTACACCAAGACAGAAGGGTCTATGCTCTGCAAGGGTATGAAAGCAGAGGAAACAGATACAAATGAGGAGGCAAAAAAATTTTTAAGTCACTTCGTGAAGAGAGCTCTGAATAAAGCTGGAAGTACTTGGGATGGAGGCCACCTCAGGTACATGGTCAGGGAAGTCTGTCTGGTGGCGCTGGAGCTAAAATCTAATGACGAAATGGAGCCAGTGAGGTGAAAATCCAGGGAAGAGCATCCCTGGCCACCTGAGGCAGAGGGCAGCCTGGAGTGCTTTCATGACACTGAAAGCAAGTCCAGGTGGTTCAACTGCTGAGAAGGGGACAGAGAGGGAGGACAGCGGGGGCCAGACCAGGCAGGCACTGAGGCTTAGATTCCTGTCCAAATTCCAGGGACTGTCACTGAGGGTTTGGGGCAGAAGAGTGCTCTGGTGTGATTTACATTCCTAATGGTTTCCCTGGTGCTGCATGAAATACTGATTGTAGGGGAACAAGAGTGGAGGCAAGGAGAGCAGTGAGGAGGCTAGAAAAACCATCCAGCCATCCATCCAAAAGATTCAGGGCTTCACTACAGGGTAACAGTGGCTGGCGATGGACAGAAGTGAACTACTTCCAAACACAAGGTGGAGGAAACACTGGCTGTTGGGGTGAAAGAGAGGGAGGAACCAAGGACACTCCTAGGTTTTGTGCTTGAACAACTAGATAAGCAGTGGCACTGCATCCCCAAGGCTTAAACTTTGGTAGGTATTCAATAAATTGTCACTAAATCAATCATTAATTCACTCTGATGTAATGACATCACCCCATCTGCTGGGTTAGGGTCCCAGCAGAAAACAGGTGGCACATTCAAATGGGTAAATTTGAGAAGATTTTAGTAAAGAACCACTTACAAAAAATAGGGGCAGGGAATAGAGAAGTCATAAGGAACAATACAGTCCCCAGGGCTGGTAACAGTAGGGCACCTGACATACCAGGCCTGGGGAACAGTCCCAATTACAGAACCCCAGAGGAATGCAGAGTGGGCCACCTGACAGAAGCTATGACCCGACAGCCAGCACACCCTGACCCAGAAGGAAGAAAGCCAATGACTCAACTCTGAACCTCACTCTCCTTGGCCCTTTGGATATCCCACCAGGGCCTCCCAATTGGAAGTTAGAGGGTAAAGAGCCAACTGATGCAGCCAGTATAGGTCAACTTCCTGGGTCTAAAAGGGTAAAAAGATAAAGGCCAGCACATGGGCTCTGAATGAATGAGGATTTACTGCACCTGTAATTATGCTATTTTGCGGGAAAGGGATCCCGGTCAGAAAAATGCAAGTTACCTTATAGATACATCAAGTTCTTCTTTCTCCATTTTCCTTTCAGCCTCCTCTCTGCTGGTCAGTTCCATATCAGTGTCCTCCACAGTCTTTTTCTCACCATTCTGGAAGTACTGTTGAAGGGCAGTGTACAGTTTAAACACCTGACTGAAAGAAAGCTTACTGTATGCCAAGATCATGTGACGCAGAAACAAACCTGAAAATTAGAGACAGAAACAAGGTGACAGTATTAACTGAAATCCAGGCTACACAAAGTTGTTGCTATTTGTTGCAATTCTTTCTTCAGAAGAATCAAAAAGAGACACTTGGCAGGTGTTGTTCCCTCCACCTAGAATGTTTTTGCCTCACCCCTTACAAAGAGCTGTTTTCTTTTTACTCAGGGCTCAGTCTTATAACCTGTACTCCACCATCTTTATCCATCCAATATATTTTTTGTGGCTATTTTAACTATCTGAAATTATCTTATTTGTTTAGTTTTTACAATCTGGCTCCACTCTACCAGAATGTAATCTCTGTAAGAGGAAAGTCTATGTTTGTACTGTAAGTCAAGAGACTGGCACACAAGAGATCAATAAACAATTTATGTTATAAACACATGGAGGCTTAACAACATGCTCCTAAATAATCAATGGATCAATGACCAAATTAAAATAGAGATCAAGCAATATATGGAAACAAATGACAACAACAGCACAAAGCCCCAACTTCTATGGGATGCAGCAAAGGCAGTTCTAAGAGGAAAGTATATAGCAATCCAGGCCTATTTAAAGAAGGAAGAACAATCCCAAATGAATAGTCTAAAGTCACAATTATTGAAATTGGAAAAAGAAGAACAAATGAGGCCCAAAGTCAGCAGAAGGAGGGACATAATAAAGATCAGAGAAGAAATAAATAAAATTGAGAAGAATAAAAGAATAGAAAAAAAATCAATGAAACCAAGAGCTAGTTCTTTGAGAAAATAAATAAAACAGATAAGCCCCTAGCCAGACTTATTAAGAGAAAAAGAGAATCTACAAACATCAACAGAATCAGAAACTAGAAAGGAAAAATCATGATGGACCCCACAGAAATACAAAGAATTATTAGAGAATACTATGAGAATCTATATGCTAACAAGCTGGAAAACCTAGAAGAAATGGACAACTTCCTAGAAAAATACAACCTTCCAAGACTGACCAAGGTAGAAACAGAAAATCTAAACAGACCAATTACCAGCAACGAAATTAAATTGGTAATCAAAAAACAACCCAAGAACAAAACCCCTGGGCCAGATGGATTTACTGCGAAATTTTATCAGATATACAGAGACGACATAATACACATCCTCCTTAAAGTTTTCCAAAAAATAGAAGAGGAGGGAATACTTCCAAACTCATTCTATGACTCCACCAAAAAAGAAAACTACAGACCAATATCCGTGATGAACATACATGCAAACAACAAAATATTAGCAAACTGAATTCAAAAATACATCAAGAGGATCATATACCATGACCAAGTGGGACTCATCTCAGGGATGCAAGGATGGTACAACATTCGAAAATCCATCAACATCATCCACCACATCAACAAAAAGAAGGACAAAAACCACATGATCATCTCCATAGATGCTGAAAAAGCATTCAACAAAATTCAACATCCATTTATGATAAAAACTCTCAATAAAATGGGTATAGAGGGCAAGTACCTTAACAAAATAAAGGCCATATATGATAAACCCATAGCCAACATCATACTTAACAGCGAGAAGCTGAAATCTTTTCCTCTAAGATCGGGAATAAGACAGGGATGCCCACGCTCCCCACTTTTATTCAACATAGTTCTGGAGGTCCTAGCCACGGCCATCAGACAACACAAAGAAATAAAAGGCATCCAGATTGGTAAGGAAGAAGTCAAACAGTCACTGTTTGCAAAAAACATGATATTGCACATAAAAAACCCTAAAGAATCCACTCCAAAACTACTAGAACTAATATCTGAATTCAGCAAAGTTGCAGGATACAAAATCAACACACAGAAATCTGTTGCTTTCCTATACACTAACAATGAACTAGCAGAAAGAAAAATCAGGAAAACAATTCCATTCACAATTGCATCAAAAAGAGTAAAATATCTAGGATAAACCTAACCAAGGAAATGAAGGACCTATATGCTGAAAACTACAAGACACTCTTAAAAGAAATTAAAGAGGACACTAACAAATGGAAACTCATCCCATGCTGTTGGCTAGGAAGAATTAATATAGTCAAAATGGCCATCCTGCCTAAAGCAATCTACAGATCAATGCAATCCCTATCAAAATACCAATAGTATTCTTCAACGAACTGGAACAAATAGTTCTAAAATTCATATGGAACCACAAAAGACCCCGAATAGCCAAAGCAATCCTGAGAAGGAAAAATAAAGTTGGGGGGATCTCACTTCCCAACTTCAAGCTCTAGTACAAAGCCACAGTAATCAAGATAATTTGGTACTGGCACAAGAACAGAGCCAGAGACCAGTGGAACAGATAGAGAGTCCAGATATTAACTCAAACATATATGGTCAAGTAATATATGATAAAGGAACCATGGACATACAATGGGGAAATGACAGCCTCTTCAACAGCTGGTGTTGGCAAAACTGGACAGCTACATGTAAGAGAATGAAACTGGATTATTGTCAAACACCATACACAAAAGTAAATTAAAAATGGATCAAAGACCTGAATTTAAGTCATGAAACCATAAAACTCTTAGAAAAAAACATAGGCAAAAATCTCATGGACATAAACATGAGCAACTTCTTCATGAATGTATCTCCCCAGGCAAGGGAAACAAAAGCAAAAATGAACAAGTGGGACTCTATCAAGCTGAAAGCTTCTGTACAGCAAAGGACACCATCAATAGAACAAAAAGGTATTCTACAGTATGGGAGAATATATTCATAAATGACAGATCCAATAAAGGGTTGACATCCAAAATATATAAAGAGCTCACCCACCTCAACAAACAAAAAGCAAATAATCCAATTAAAAAATGGTCAGAGGAGCTGAACAGACAGTTCTCCAAAGAAGAAATTCAGATGGCCAACAGACACATGAAAAGGTGCTCCACATCGCTAGTCATCAGAGAAATGCAAATTAAAAACAGAATGAGATATCACCTTACACCAGTAAGGATCACCACCATCCAAAACACAAACAACAACAAATGTTGGCGAGGTTGTGGAGAAAGGGGAACCCTCCTACACTGCTGGTGGGAATGTAAATTAGTTCAACCATTGTGGAAAGCAGTATGGAGGTTCCTCAAAAACTCAAAATAGAAATACCATTTGATCCAGGAATTTCACTTCTAGGTAAGAATGCAGGAGCCCAGTTTGAAAAAGACAGATGCACCCCTATGTTTATCACAGCACTATTTACAAAGCCAAGAAATGGAAGCAACCTAAGTGTCCATCAGTAGGTGAATGGATAAAGAAGATGTGGTACATATACACAATGGAATATTATTCAGCCATAAGAAGAAAACAAATCCTACCATTTGCAACAACATGGATGGAGCTACAGAGTATTATGTTCAGTGAAATAAGCCAGGTGGAGAAAGACAAATACCAAATGATTTCACTCATATGTGGAGTATAAGAACAAAGCAAAAACTGAAGGAACAAAACAGCAGCAGACTCACAGAACCCAAGAATGGACTAACAGTTACCAAAGGGAAAGGGACTGAGGAGGATGGGTGGGAAGGGAGGGATAAGAGGGTGTGGGGGGGAAGGAAGGGAGCATTATGATTAGCATCCATAATAGGGGGGCACGGGAATGACTGTGCAACACAGAGAAGACAAGTAGTGATTCTACAGCATCTTACTACGCTGATGGACAGTGACTGTAATGGGGTTTGTGGGGGGGCCTTGGTGATGGGGGGACTCTAGTAAACATAATGTTCCTCATGTAATTGTAGATTAATGATACCAAAATAAAAATAATAAGTAAATAATAATTAATGCTGAATAACATAAAATGTCAGACCATACAAAAAAGCCAGATGCATGGGGCACAAAAATAAAGCCAATAGAAAGGAAATTTCAAGTATGCCCTCGCCTTATAAACCATATCAATAATATATTCTTACTTATCTCTCTTCATAAAAGTTTAGTTAGTGACCCCGACTTAAAGTTGGACAATGCAGACAAGTGATCCAGAGAACTGTGAGAAAGAACTGGGAAATCCTAAAAGCCCTCAGGACTAGGCTAATACTTTGACTATTATAGATAAAAAAGATGATGTTTCTCCCCAAGACAATTATTTCAACACAGGTGAAAATGGCAAGGCAGTAAATACAAACTAAACCATGTCCAACATCCCCACTGTGTTTGTTCCGATGTAGCACAGTAATGATAGATGTAATTTAGAAAGCTGCTCACTTCAGTGAAAATATTCTCTGCTCTCCTTAGAAGAGCTGCATACCTACTACACTTGTTTTGTGAACCTCTGGTTCAGTTCCAGAAAAAGAATCTGAAAGGTCATCAAAAAACTGTTCCATATCCTTCAATTCGCCTTCAGCCATCAGTTTGATTCTGAATGAGAAAATTGAGGTGCGTATTTTAGAAGGCCCTTTGAACATCTGCCCACGTTGCATATTCCACAATTATCTAAAATAAATCAATTCTAAAAGTTATTCAGAAATTCTTATAAAATGGTGGCACATAAACCTGGTAGTCCAAAATGTCAGTCTTACATTCTGAAGAGTACCATTGCTGATGTTTTCTTAATCATAAAATTTGTCAAGAGTAACACATCAGCCAGTAAAAATGAAATTCTCTGCAACAACTAATAAGAACAAGGTAGATCAATATAGAGAAAAATTAATTTTGAAGCAGTATGTTTAATGTTAACCATTTTTCCAAAAGAAAAAATTACTTAGGAAAACAACCTAGAATAAAAAAGGTACCTTTTTTAAAGAAATCATTACCATGCACCCTTTTCTGATTTTTATCTACCTTGACATCTTTTCATCTAAACAAAAGAAAATGAAGTTTACCTGATCTGTACTGAATTTGCCAGCTGAGGACAAGATTCTTCAATTAACTTGTATAGTTTAGACAATGTAATATCTGGGCCCTGGGCAAAGGAGAGAAAGGGAGGTTACAGATAAATTTTAAAGAGCTGAGAATGAACAAACAGCTGCAAACATGGATATTCACTTAAGCCCTCTGCTTTAACAATTACGCCAAACATGAAATCTCAAATCAGGAAGGGAAAAAAACCTATCTATCTAAAATGCAAAAGTTTGCATAGCATTCTTGTTTCATTGGAGAAATGGCTTAAAATGGAAAAAAAGTATAGAATTTGTAGTCCAAGGATCTATAATTACTTCTTAGTTGTGTAATCACGCCAAAGTTGTAGCTTCCTTGAGCCCTAGTTTCCTTCATCAGTAAAATGGAGAAAATAATAACCATTTCCCCTTTCTGTGGCAAAGATAAAGATACAAAGTGCTTTGTAAACAGGAAAACATAATATAAACACAGGTGTCCTATTTTTCATAAACATAATCTATTTGAGACTTCTCAAACCTTGTAAGGCAGGCAGACATACTATGTGCCCAACCCGTAAAAGGTACCATCAACCATCAAAATTATAATCTAACTGAGGTTTAAAACTAAATGCTGAATCTTTTTCAGAGAGTAAGTTGACAGTATACATGCCAAATTTAGATGTGGATAACCCAGCAATTCCTCTTCTAGGGAAGATATATTCAGCATGCACTGTTTGAAATGAAAAACTGAAAAGAACCTGTAAGTCCATCAATAAAAAGTTGATTTATAATTTACAATAAATTACAGACTTTTAGTATTAATTAAAATTATGAATTATTATTTCTTTTCTTAGTGTGGAATACAATATAGGCCATTAAAAGAATGAGATAAATCTGTAAATTCATCTTTCCATATCAAATGTTCTGATATGGAAAGATCTCCAAGATTGGTTCAGTGAAAGATCAAGCTCTAGAACAGAAGTAGCATTTATGTTTTTAAAAAATTAAGCAAAATTTAATTAAAAGAATACATATATATTCTCATAACCATATGCACCTATCTATCCATATACACATACATACAGCAAAAGGTAATGAAAGATCCATTCTGAACTGTTTACTCAATAAAAAGTTCAATGAATGAACATTAACAGTGATAATCTCTCAGAGGAAAAAGGATTGGATGGCATGCAGAACCATAACCTTTCACCCCATCAACTTTAGTATCATTTGAAATTTTTATAATGAACCTTTGGGTATTAGTTGAGTAGTTAAAAATTAACTAGTTTTTTTAATTGAAGGATGTTTGATATATAATCTTATATTAATTTCAAGTATCTAATACAGTGGTTCACCAGTTAACCACATTATTAAATCCTCACCAAAAAATTAACTAATTTTTAAAGCCAAACAATAAATAAAGGAGTTGGAGTTTGGCTGGAATGTTAGTAGATGAATTCTATATATACTTTTATTAAATAAAACTATGCAGTAGTTAACCAGGCAAAGGGCCAGAAAGGAGAATCTGACAGAAAAAAACAGCATGAGCAATGGCAGAAAGGTGTGTAGGTTGACAAAAGAACTACTGTTTTGCTTCTTTTCTCTACTTACTGAAATTACTGTATGTTAATTACTTAATATTGTAGTAAGTACTATGACTTTTATTTGAATAGTGGAGAAAATGCACATAATAGTAATGTGGATAGGGATGGGAACTACAAGTTATAGAGACCCCATTCCTTTTATTTAACTAACTGGACAAGCCACTTAAACCTGTGTCCTCAGTAACCCTTCTCTCCACAACAAATTCCGGTGATGGATTTTGAAAAGCCATTTATGAGTGATGTTGATAATTCAGGGGCCCAAGACCCCAGATCTTTGTTTCTGCCACCACTGTTCCTCTACAGAAAACTGCTCCTCCTTCAAGCTCTAGCTTAACACACCACTTCCTCTGAGAAGTCCTCCCCATCCACCTGAGACCTGAGTACGCCCATCCACTGCAAGAGGGTATATCACATTTCACTCATCTCACATGTTATTTAGGTGCTCTACTAGCTTTGAGGATGCAAGAGTAAAGAAAAATAGTACACTGTTCTCACAGAGGTTACATTCTAGTGGAAGATAGATAGTCATATAATCATTCAAATAAATGGAAAAACCACAACTGAAATGAAAATAGCTAACATTCTAGCATTTACTATTTGCCACACGTGAGGTGCTTTCTATGAAATGTTAGCTGGTGGTAGTGTGTGTGTGTGTGTGTGTGTGTGTGTGTGTGTGTGAGGTGCTTTCTATGGACTGTTAGCTGGTTGTGTGTGTGTGTGTGTGTGTGTGTGTGTGTGTGTGTGTGTGTGTGTGTGTGAGGTGCTTTCTATGGACTGTTAGCTGGTGGTTGTGTGTGTGTGTGTGTGTGTGTGTGTGTGTACACGCGGTTGAGAGACTGTCTGATGAACCCCCTGACCTAGGCCCAGGACGGTGTCCGGCACAGAGCAAGTCTCAGTAAAGGTTTGCAGGATAAGTGGGAGCGGCCCCTCACCTGCAGCAGAGGCAGGAGTAGCTGGTTGAGCCTCCGCCGTTCCATGAGGCTGACCGCGCCCTCGCCCGTGCGGCCCATCTCGTTCAGCAGCACAAGCACCGCGATCTTATACGGCGTCACCCAGTCCTTGATGCCAAACACGTTGGCGTGCACCACCCCGTTGGTCATCATGGGATTGAAGTACAAGCTCTCGTGGACGCTGGCCATGGCAAGCCACGGCTAATACTACGGGCCCGTCTGCCCGCCGCGCCAAGGTTCCGGCTCAAGGCACCTCAACATGCCCCACACCGTCTCCCGCAGCCGCTGTATCCCAGGAAACAAGCATCTTGGCGCACGGCATGCCGAAGACCAATCAGAACAACGAGACCGGAGCACATGGGAGAGCTACAACCAATCAGAATGTCCAGGATTGCTGTTTCGAGTGGGCCAGAGACGGTGCACCTATAGACCGAGTCCCTACAGAAACTCCTGATTGAGGAGCACAGGTTCCCGGGCGAGGTAGTGTGTAACCGGGTGAAAGGCAGACGGCGCTTGGGGTCGGGGGCTGAACCGCCAGAAGCACTGCCCATTTGTTCATTTACTTTGAAAACAATTAAAATTAAAATTTAAAACCATTGTGTTTAAAAGCAACGAAATTGTGTACCTTAAAATTTTTTTATGTCAGCTTAATTTTTGGGTTTGTGGCAACTATAGTTACTCATTAAATACTATTTAAGTTTTCTAAAATACAGCTTTAAAACATCCAGTATGCATATTTAATCTCAGTCAAT